>NC_081411.1:89405835-89705835 GCF_030272615.1 Cryptomeria japonica | reverse complement strand
AATTAATGAAATCAAATAATTCATTTAGGCATTCATAAACACATCAGTCAAAATAGACTCATGTGGTTTGAAGTCATCTAAAATGTCTTGATATGAAGTTATAATTCTTGCCAATAAGGCATACCTTGATGCATCTTTATGTCTCCTTATATAAAACAATGATTGCATACACCATGTGGGATCGATACGTACTGAGGTATCAATACTTTTGGAAACCTTCTTGCAATATGGTTGAGACTCATTATCCTTGATAATGTAAGGAAATAAACATAGAAACCATCTTTGAAGTTCCTCCCATGATGAAATATTCTCCTTGGGAACAAAATTGAAGCAATGACTTGTGATGTTTATCAAGGACGTTACAAATAACTTCATAAACACATCTTTTACATAAATTTGATAATTTGTTAAGAATTTATAAAATAGTGTCAAATGTGTGATTGTTGATTCTCCTTCCCTTCCATGGAATTTGGGCACATGCTCTTTAAGTTCATGAGGGACATGATTTGGGTAACCTGGGATGTTGATGAAGTTTAGTGGCTTGTATCTCTCTAGGACAAACACTTTCATTTTTTGGATATGTCTGATAATATTTGTGCATCCCTGAACACTAGGCTTCAGAGGGATATGTATATTGGTACATATAGGATGCCTGAGATTGTTGCAATTACTTCTTATTTTAATTAGGTTCCTTTAAAATAGAGTCGCCACCTCTTTCGAAGAGGAATGAATAATTTATTTCTTCTTCCAAGTTCTTTTCCACAGTAGAGTCATTTCTGCAACAAACTAGAGATTGGATAAAACTGTGCAACACATTCTAGACTAGATAAAATTGTTTAACTCACCAAATGGTAACTCAAGATTTTATAGATGGCTCCCTAGTAGAGTCACCAATTTGTTGGAGCTCAAAATCACTAGTTTTTTGAACCCTAAGAATTTGCTAGCTTCCCTTTTTAGGTTGAACACATGACTTTGACCAATGAATGGAGTCAACCACAATGATTTAAATTTCCTTGCTCTTTAGGCTCTATAGGACCTAGGTGAGTGTACATTTGATTAAGAAGACTTAATCTTCCTTTAATATATCTTTGTCTATATCACATAATTTAGCTTCTAGCCCTACTCCTATCTCCTACTTGCATAGAATTGAAATTAAAATAAAATGATGGTTTGATTGATGATGGATTGGAAATGACTAGTGCTTTATTTTGGGTTACAGAGTCATAATGATTATCTTGTTCCTTAAATTTTCACAATTCTAACTACTTAGGACCATTCTTGTTAATACCTTACAAAAATAAAAAGCATGTGTTTATGTCTTACATAAATGTGAAAGTAAGTAAATCACCAAATCAAATTCAAACCTTACCTTCCTTGATCACAGTATTTGTCTGAGAGAGTTTAACTATTCCTTGAAGAGTCTTAATCAAATTGAATGCACAAAAGCACCTTATTATTTGATAAATTAGATGTATCCCTGATACACTAATTTATATGAAAAAGAAAAAATAAAACTTGGTTATGATACTCATGATATCTTTTAATTAAATTAATGAACAATTAAAGACATTCTTAGACCATAATTAATTTTGCACATCCTCTTGTTGAAACCCTAAATATATAAGACACATTCTTATGAAATATATTACAATGTTTTCTAAATGATAATATTTTGTCTTCCCCCCTTATCTATTTGGTCTTGATTTCCCTTTTATAATGTTAAGGGAGCACTTCAAACCATTACATCATTTTGAAAAAAAAAATTATTTAATTACCTTAACTTACAAAATACATGCTTTGATCCTGAATTTATATTTCTAAAAAAAAGTTCCAATAGGACTTTATTCAATATATAACCTTCATTTCTTTCAGCTTATGTATGTAACTTTTTTCCAGCTATGTTTTTGTTTCCTTTGAGTAAATTATTCCCACTTTATCTCTATTTTATGAGGTCAATAAGATTATTTCTATATTCCCACTATGTATGTAACTTCATAGGGGAGTTATTTATTTTTAAATCTCCTTTTTCATATCATTTTATGCATTCTCATTAAATCTATATTTCATCCATCTTTCGTTTCTTCTTTATCTTCATTTTCTCGTTGAATCTACTGGGTTGTTCATGGAGGTGGAATCACTAAAATAGGGGTCTAACTGAGGTAAACTCAAAAACACAACTCCGAACATTTTCCTCCTTTACATGTGTGTAGGTTTGTGTCCATGAGGAGATCATTTAGTGGGAGGATTAATAGCTTCAACTTCTTGTGTACTTATTTTATACATTATCCTTCATCCTTCCATTTTATTTCTAGTACTTGTGCTTTACTTTTTTATATTTTTCAATTGTTTTTATTTTTCTGCATCCATATGGACATCTGGCACCCTTCTATAAAACTCTCTATTTTTATCTGTACAAGATGATAGTGCACTTCACTATAGTCTTTGACATGCACACTCGTCCTAACTACAAAGTCTAGTCAAAGTAGTTTGGGGACCCCATCTGTCTTGCATTATCTCAATTCTATTATTTAGTATCCCCTTACCCACCCTAACCGCTAGTATAGAAGAGGTACTAGAGGGTCAATTTTCTCTTTAGGATCCATCATCCTTGAGGTAGATAATCTCCTTCACTAATTTTTGGTGAACCTGATGTGAAGCCCAATTTTATTTTTGCATCATGCACTTCTCTTTTAGATCATTGCATACATTTAAAATCTAAAAATATAAAAAACAAAGTTTACATCTCCATGTAGCATTAGCATTCATTTTCTTTATCGTTCCGTTTAGCAAGCTTTATCAAAAGACGAAACCCTTTGTGTCCCTATTGTGTGGTCTCAATGTCATTAGGCTTTTCTATGAGATTTATGACCTAGACTTCCATAGAAGCCATAGTGAGGAGGACATCTAGATGGACCATCCTTCCTGATTGTTACAGTCCTTCTCTACCTAACATGGTGATCAAATATCCTCTACCTCAGCCAAACAAGAATTTCCCTTCTCATACTCTCCAGATTTCTTTCATGGGAGGCTCTTCAATTGCTAGCTCTCAGAATAACTCCTCGATAAACTTTGTGCTTCCTTCTCCTCTTATCATTTTCCATGAATCTGTTGTCACTATTTACTTTGACCGTATTCAATCTCTAAAGGAGAACCTAAGCTATTTTGAAGGGTTTATTATTTTTGGCAAATATCCTCCCTCGGGTTAGGAATGTTGTTAACAATCTAAGAGTCATACTCATCTTAGATAAGAAAGGTATATAGAAGCTGAGAGTATTGTCCATGATTGTTAAAAGCCATGTACCCTTCACAAAAGTACCCCCTTAAGATAACCATTTTGACAACTCTATTTTTTAGATCGGTATTGACATCATAGGGTTTAATATGCATATGGTGGATTATACCATTCCTATCATCAATGCCTCATTCAATCCCTTGGGTTTCATGGGCATTTCTAGTAGCTTGAACTCTGCCTCTTCTGTACCTTGCATCTCTATGGTCAGCACTAGTACTACATCTACTAGTCAAACTAGTTCTCTTGGATGTGCCATGGAGGTGATGGCACATCTATTGAACATCCACCTCCTCCACCTTCTAATCTTGTCTTGAACACCATCTTACAAAACATGGGGTAGTTACATTTGCATCTAAGAAACCTGAACTCTACTTCTCATCAATCATATATGCTGACATACTATAGGAAGAGTCCCCTTGATATCACTATCCTAAATGCCATCATTCCTCTTATGGCTAAATCATTAAATTTTTATAGGTTCAATGGTGATGGGAACCCTAATTCTCATCGACTCTTTTATGACCATGTCTGTGATTACCATAGCCTGGACTTTGTGTTTCTTAAACTGTTCTCATGGTACCTTGAGGGAACTATATTAGAGTGGTATATCTCCCTAGAAGATAATTCTATTTGTACCTTTGATTAGCTTATGGATATGTTTCTTAACTGATTTTAGGCTAACATTGGTAGCATGGTCACTATCTCTAACCTTGTTAACTATAAGGAAAAACCCAACAAGAAATTCATGAACTTTATCTCGAGATATAGTCGATCTCTACTAGGATCCCCTTTTCCCTACAGGATAGTAACTTGTAGAGGGTGTTCATTAGCAATCTATAGTCGACATTTAGGGAGAAGATGCCTCTTAATTGTTATCATAACTTTACCAATATGTGTTCTGCACTCATGGAATACTAGCACACCATGATGCAGTTATGAGAATCTACTTCAAACCCTCGCAATGGGTCTTTCATAGGCACATCTACAAAAGGGTCTAGAAAGAAAAAAGTTGCACCTAATGTTGTGGCTATTCCTCTGATGGCTACTACATAGGAATCACAACATAATAGAGTCTTCACTAAATTGAATGACTCTTACTTAAGAATAATGTAGTGATTGCTAAAATATTATTTGATTATCCTTCCTGAGGTTAGACCATTGTCTAATAATAGACCCTATTTGCATTGGTATGATGGGTCAAAATTTTGGCATTACCATCATGTGTTTGGTAATGACACTGAGCATTGTTATCATCTTTGAAATCTTATCTAAGACCAAATCAACAACGGTGTGATTAAAGTTGATGAGTGGAAGAATAAGTCAAACAAGTTTGTTGATAAGACCAAATGGGATTTGTAGATCTACACAAATCCTTTTCCTCCGCATTCAGCCAATTTTATTTCTTGATCAGATCCTCCTTTGGATGATGGTCCATTTGTGAAGATGATCACCATCACTCCTATTTGTTCAGCTCCTAGCTAAAAAGGGAAGGTTTCTGATACTTTACAATCATTTACCCCTCTGGATGCCTTATATTATGGAGAGCCTTCTCCTCTATCCATCCCTACTAAATTTAATGTTCAAACTGTCAAAGGTGTGATTGTTGAACCATCATGTAGAGTTGATGTCATCATAGAGGAGACCTTATTTCTAAACAATTGCCATAGGCCTGCATATGACAAATGTCAAGCAACCCTTAGGATGTATTCTTATTTCTTTTTCCCTCATTTGGGTATCATCACCTTGACGGTCCTCATTACACCCAAGGCTACTTCATCAACCTTTGTTATCATTCCTGAGTCAGACCTTTTCCATGATAAGTTGGGCATTCCCTAGCTCATATAAGTCAGTGCGGTCCCCTTAGTTGTGCATAAATATTTAAAATTATCCCACAAAGGTTTATTCCATTTCATCCAGGACACTGAATATTAACCCCTTGTAGCTCGAGGAGATTTTTCGTTGGATCATGTTTGGGCTGATTTGGTTGGGGCCATGCTTCCCTATGGTGATTTGATGTATTGTGCTTATTATCAATATAAGATGAGGGATTTGACCCCTAAGTCAATGCAACCTACTTATTCATTACCACTTCCTACATTGACTTTTTCCCCATTCATTTTGATGCTAGAGCGGGTGGTTCCTTCATCATCGAGACTAAGGTTTAAACTAGATCCCTTGATCAGAACTCCTTGTCTATACCGAACTTTGCAGCCTTTAGTAATGTCCTTTGTTCCCATGTTTTTCATTAATATGGAAAACGGAAAGGCTCTTGCAACATCCAAGTTTGTGATCCACCATCCCTTTGAGCTCCCGATCTTGGCTGATATCCTTCGACCTTCTCATTATCCTAGGAGGAGGCATTCTCCTCACTCTTGTTTGTCCCTATTGGAATCTTCTTCAAAGCCCATGTTAGTGCCTCTTGTTCCTCCAGTTGTTCCTTAGGCAAATGAAGGTAGGATTATCATCACTATGAATGTTGTACCACTCACATCCATTGGGCCTTCTCCTATCCCTAACACAAATTCAGAGGCCTTGCCCATGGATAATGATGGTCATGTGTCCTCTCAATGTCTAGTTGATGGCCCTCATCTCCATCATAATCAAAGTACACATAAGCCTACGTGCTATCAATGGGCCATGGTTCACGAGCGTGATGTTGCTCTGCAAGCTTCTAGTGCATCTTCATTACCCAATTCTATTCCATTAGAGCCTATTTCATTGACTGCTCCTATTTCGACATCATCTTTGATTTTACTTCCAACTAATACAAAGACTATTGATGAACCTCCCCCTAAATGGATGCAAGTTTATATTTCTCCTTATTCAGAGCTACCCCTCATTACCTCATTGCCCAATGTATCTTTTGTGTCTCAATCTGTTGATATGCCACAAACAAAGGTAGTGTGCAGTGTAGCTTTTTCTGCTCCCCCTATTTCAGAGTCATTCTAGCATCAAAGTTTTCCTGGGGTCCTTCATCTTTCTATGATTGATAGGAGACTTGTTTCTCTTGTCCAACCCAAATGCAAGTTTGTATAGGGACCCGTCCTAGAATTATTATGCTGGAAATCCTCACAAGTATGTTCCTCATCCCTTTCTCTAGCTATTTCAGTGTTTGCTACTTTTCTTTTTTCTATGTGTGTGATTGATATTTCTCCACCTTGTCTTGATTTTTTCATTACCCCTCTTTCGTAGGCCACCTATCCTATTCTTGTTTCATCCTCTTTGAATGAGTCACTTACTTCGTTTATAAAGACTTGCTTGTTTTCCTGTATGGAGGAAATCCTGAAATTATCTATATCTTTTTGCGATCATTGACCCTTGTGTCCTCTGATCTTGTCAATGTAGACATTGTTGTTTCTTCATCCCTTTTCCTTGTTGTTGGTGAGGTTCTCGATGATTCTCTTATAGTAGTCCCTCTCCAAGATCATCTTCTTTCTCCCTATGATCTATATTGGGAGGACGATGATCTCCTAAGGGATAACCTTTAGGATGTTTATCTTTTATCTCTATCTTTTGATATATGACCTTTCTTTTGTTCCCCAATTATTTCTTTATATGTCCATTCCGTCTTGGAGGACCTAGGTTACTCCATAGGTGCTTGGATACATGAGGTTAACTATCTATATTAGTTGTGCTCTCCTAGTGGACTCGAGATACTCTGTAGGTGTTCAGATATGGGATATTTTTATATCATACACCTTCTTCTATTTGTCTCTCTACTTTGTCTATCTGTCATATCTTACTTTTTGATATTCGGGAATGATGCAAAGCATTGGCGACATCTTTATTATTCTTCCATGTTGACCCAAATTTTTATTTTATCTTTGTCTTCATGTACTATTCTATAGATATGATAACTTTAACACTATGATGATATACCCATCTCATAGATGTATTACATATTTTTCTAACTGCTATCGGTTCTAATGCAAAACTATTGGATCCCCATGTTCTTTTACATTCATCATTTATGTGTCACCAGCTACTAGTGGCATTCCACAGAAAGATCTTGCTATGTTGACATGCCACAACTTCTCTTCTCCTTAGAATACCATTCCTTTCATGCATATCATTCTAAGGGGGGCATCATAACTGCATTTCTTCATATCTACATTTCTTATAGTCTCTTGCATTTATGTTTCTTGTTGATCACCTTTTCATATTTGCCTAGGTTGGATTCAATCTACTTGATATTTCTTTCTCCTAGATAGGGGCTAAACCATTTGATCTAATTCCTTTTTTTGCCTATGTAGAGGCTAATCTACTACTTATAAAATTTATCTTTGATCACCCATTCACATGGCTACCTAGCATATCGCTATCTATCCTAATAAAGTCTTTCCCTATTGTATGGTTATCCATATTGGCATGCTCCTTTAAATATCATCGCCCTATCATATGGCTATCTAGCATAATGAACTTTTATATCCATACTAGTGTATCTCATAGCTCACCTCATATCACAACAACTGCTTATCTCATATCTTTCTGTAACAAGGGGATTTCATCCAAAGTGAGGTTTGTTTCTGCTATGCTATCTTATCTATCATCTATCTTAAATATATCCTTTATCTTAACATTCAACATGCTAGTCTATAGCTAGCGTGTTCATGATGTATTAATTACTAATATCTATTTCAAACTTCAGTTTCATCTGGCTAGGTGCAACCTCGTCTGATCAATGAAATTTGCCTCCCTATCGTCACTATTTTCTTTATCTTCCTTTAGTTTATCTTTTCATCTCTTAGTAAATACATGCTCGCTAAAGTGGCGATAAAATTTAATATCAAGAATCACACCTTGTATAATTCAGCATAATAAATGGTGCCTTCCTCCACAACATCGGAGGCTCTATACTACCATTTATGTCTTGTTGCCCACCTATATCACTTTGTCATCTCTAGATTCGAATATTACCAACTCTGTAGACTTATCATGCTCAAGACACTAGCATGGTGCAAAGATGTCCATGTAACATGCTCGCATCCTGTGAATCTAATAATCCATAGGTGGTCACTTGAGAATTACGTCTACGCTTGGAAGGAGTCATAAGGCCTCTATACGCACCCACAAATGCCATTTTTCCTTCTACAGCCTATATCTCTCTTGTTTGAAGACATTTTGGAGGATTCTTTTGAATTATTGATTAATTCTTGAAGGTTGGATCTCTTGGTGATCTTCTTGATCAATTTTCATAGGTTTTTCATAAGTCAGCCTTTATGGAAATCTTGGAAAACACACAATAGTATTCAAAGCATCTTCTTTGGAACTTCATAGGGGATTTATTTCTTTTCCTCTCTCCTTTTTCATATCATTTTATGCATTCTTCTTGAATTTATATTTCATCCATCTTTTGTTTCTTCTTTATCTTCCTTTTCTCATTGAATCTATGGGTTGTTCATGGAGGTGGAAACAATGAAATGGGGGTCTGACTGAGGCAGACTCCAAATGTAATATATAATCCTTTGACTTTCAAAACAAGTTGGATTTCGAAAGGTTCACTAGAACTGAATTTTATAGTCAATTTTATATTCTAATTTTGAAACACTACATGAGGTAGCTTTTTATATTCTTTACTCCAATATAGTTGAGTCAGAATTTAGCCTCCTTCACATCAAAGAAATGTTGTTCAGTCTCTCGTCTATAAGGATTGAACTTTGTATAGAACTATCTTTCCTTTTATTATAAATTCTAATCTTGCAATGGCACCACTTGTATAGTACAAAGAAGCTATTGAGCCTAAAAGACTAGAATATATTTGAATAAATTGTCCAAAGGCTCAAGGAAGAATATACCCAAGATCGGAGTAGATGGAAAAGTTTCAATGGATGTGAATTTGTGTTCTTTTTATCTTACATGTGGAGTTCTTATAGTCCAACATGATGATTTATACATGGCTTAGTTTTTACAACCTCTAATTGATGCTATTGATCAGTGGTTTTATCCCTTGCCCAATGAGTCAATCAATTCCTAGTATCTTATGAGGAAAAAAACTTGAGGATAGGTTTGAAAGGATGAAAGATGAACACTGCTTAATTTATCAATTAACACAACTTGAAAACTATTAGAGTAATCCTTTATTAGCTAATAATTATTTATTTAATTATTAGTCTATTATACTCTATGCTTAAGCTAAACTTAGGAATCTTATAATTCTTTAGGGATTTCACCTTTAGGGTTTCGAGTATCCTGTAATAAGGATTCTCTCTTTGTATTTTTTATAAAAACTGTAATTATTCAATTGTATTCTTATTGCACAATCAATATGACTCCTCTTTTATGGATCTCTGAATTCTGGCCTCCATAGCTTTTTTGCTTCTCTCCTTCTGTGATAGGTTTGCATGCAGGTGCTCTTTGGGATAAGTAGAGTTTATTTTTCCTCAACTCCAATATGGTAGCAGAGCTCAAGATCTACATGCCCTTGTTCTCTTCATGAGACATTTTGGGCCTTGTTCTACAGATCTGTGTATTCGGGGGTTTGTGAAGTTTTTTTTCATTTTGCGGGGTAGCTGATTTTCTTGGTACATTTTGGTGCCAAAAGGACCTCATGGTTGGATTCAAAAGGCCGTTTCCACAAATTTTGATATATAATTCAACCTATTTTGGTGACAAGGGCATTTGGGACATGATTTTTTATTGGCACATTTTTCAAGGCATGAAACTCCGTATTGTTGTACCTGGAAATCCGTCAGAAAATTTTCATCAAAAAAAAAGAATTTTTTTTCTTTACCTTCTTTATGCCCTACAAGAGGGTTTTTTTTCTTTTCTTTTGGTCGTAACTTGGTCATATAGAGGCATTTTTCAACAAATCTTATATCGTTGGAAAGCTCTTTCTAAGGTCTATCTAGATCTAGAGGTTTGGACTTTTGATTTTTCTTTTTTGATGGTTTTTTTTGCTGTCAAATCCAAAGGTTCCTTTTTGCACTCTAGGAGACATCAGTTGAGCATCCAAACTCTATTTTTTGAAAACTTTATATTGGTGGAAAGCTTGTTCTATGTACTTTCCAGCCATATGAGTGTTCTTTCTACAATCTGGTCCAGGTATATTTAATTTAGTTTTTTCCTTTTCAACACTCGTGAATATCTTGGATGTTTCAGGTCCTGGGATCTCTTTCTTTGAGTAGAATGTCTTATCTTTGGCTTTCGATTTCCATTTATCTATCTTTTATGATCATTGTAGCATTTTATTTATGCAAACACACTGAGATAAAGCGCCATCATGACTTATATACTTGGGATCTTGCATATCTTGTTCCTTACTGTACATGCACTACTCATAAAATGTCATTGGGGGGTTGATGTTTGCCTTTCTTTTCCATCTACCATTGTCACATGAGTGTTCCTTCCATGACATTAGCCTCATGATGTGTATAAAGTGAGTGTTCCTTCCCCGATACTATGTACTTTCTATAGCCCTTCAATGTTCCTGGTTCTTCGTCATGCAATTCTTGTTAGTCATTCTTTTAGTGTCGATGTCCCTCTCCCTTTTCAACATTATGGAGAAGTTTGTCCTGTTGGTTCTAATGCATCCTTGGTTCGATTGATCAACTCTTCAGGCTTTGGTATTTCATGCCATCTGTATCTTCGAGTTCAGTTGTTTGCCATTGTTTGCCATCTAATTCGAGTAGTGTCATTTGAGAGTACTCATGCAGATTATAGTCTTCTGTACTTGGTCATGTTTTATTTCAGAGGAGGTTCTTCAGATCAGCAGTTACTCTTTGACAGTGTTTGCAGCTATTTCATGCTTTAGTGGTGTTCTTCATTCTCTTTTATTTGTTCCTATTTTCTGGAACACTCTTGTTTGGAGGCTTCTTAGAGCTTCACTTGAGCTTTCATCTCTTCTTGGAGAGCAGTTTTGTTCCCATAGGGTTTTCTATTTTTTCTCCACTTTATAGAGATTTTTATTGTACTTGGGTACCTCATCAAGCCTTGTTTTTGGGACCCATTGTTGCTTTCCTGCATTTTTTACATGTTTTTTAAGTCCTTCATTATTTTTTAGCTACTCCCTAAGTTCATCTTAAGCGGGGGTGTTAGACTAATCTTTTCTTAGCTAATAATTATTTATTTAATTATTAGTCTATTATACTCTATGCTTAAGCTAAACTTAGGAATGTTATAATTCTTTAGGGTTTTCACCTTTAGGGTTTCGAGTACCCTTTTATAAGGATTCTCTCTTTGTATTTTTATAACAACTATAATTATTGAATTGCATTCTTGTTGCACAATCAATAAGACTCCTCTTTTCTAGATCTCTAAATTCTGGCCTCCATACCTTTTTTGCTTCTCTCCTTTTGTGACATGTTTGCATGTATGTGATCTTTGGGAGCTGTAGAGTTATTTTTCCTCAACTGCAATAAAAACAAAATATAGGAACCTATGAGAAATATTATGGATAAATTCAATACAATTATCAATAGGGTTCCTCTAATTGAAAAGATAACTACTAATAATTAGAATTTTTTCTTCATAAATTCAGTGCCTCCATATGTAATATTTCATTTAAGAAGAGAAAGAGTAGTAGAATAAGAAGTTTATTAGGTAATAGACATTAAATTGGAAGTTGATTAGGTAATAGACATAAAATTGGAAGTTGATTTTATCACTACTGAGAAATGGGAGAGGGAGTTACAAATGTTGCCTTGAAGCTATATGAGTTCATTTAAAATGGAAGGTGTTGCAATAAATATGGTATAACATGAGCTAGGGCATTTAAGGAAACAAAAAGAATGTAGACTAAAGATAAAAATCCTAGCAAAGATATTTTTTCCTCCATTTCTATGGTTTAAACACAATACTCAATCTACTAATATATCTTTATAGTACTATTAATTATTATGTGATTTAGCATACATTGTTAACCTAATTCATATATCTTGTCAAGACTCCAACTATGGTAAATTCTCTTCTAAATTAAAATCAGTTTTATTATGGATTTGGTAAAGGTGGTAAAAATAAATTATTGATATTAGAAATATAATTTGTATTATATTTTAATGTAAATTATGCTTTGTGAGAATAAATATATTGGTGTTAGATAGTATACAAGTTAATTGATCATATTATATTTTAATGTGAATCATGTTTTATAGCGATAAATATATTCGTGTCAAATAGTATATACATTTATTGATGATTTTGAAAATTCACTCAAACATTATGTTTCATACATAAATAATACTAAACTCAAGAATGTCAAATAAATGTAGTTCAACATTATGAGCCTATCTCAATGTTATAAAAATATACCATTTTATGTAATAAATTTATATGTATGAAAAAGAATAATTTCAAATTGTAGAATTGTAAATTATCTCTGGGCCAATTTACACCTCATCATTGTGCCCCCACTTTAGTGTGTCTCCTCCTCATCTCCTATTTGGGCTCATTCAATGCCTTAACTATACTTTTTATGCCTTATAAATCTACCAAATGAATCTCTGGAAGGGGTGTCCTATCTAGGTCATATTTTTGGTCCCTAATTAAGGAGGATTAGGGTGGCGACACCCTTGTCCCCCTCAATGGGGCCCAATTTGCAAGAGGGATGAGACCAATCTCTCTAATGGGAAATGAATTTGGTGGCTCTATATGAGCATTTGAGGTTGGCCTAATCATTAAATTGACATAGGATCTCATAGATAAATACATTAATCAACTTATTTCAATTGTAACACAAATTCATTCAAGCAATCAAGCATTCAAGCATCAAAGCATCCATCATCAAACATTTTCAAATCTCTTCAAGGCTGCATATTCTTCATTCATCCATTGTCAAGCAACATAACATCGTTCATATGGAAGAATCTATGTGTCATTATGATTTTTTTATGTTCATGCCATTTCATACAACATATGTAATTACATTCAAGAAGAAAAGAATCACTATTTGTCATTACAAATTTGAGGTATAGCATTTGATTGTTTATTTTAATATTTTCAATATTGCATTCAGGGTTAATTTATAAACCTTGGTTTGACTTTGGGAAAACCCTATTCCCAAAATATTTTCCCCATTTTTTGTGTGTAGGAAGTAGGTATGGAGCTACCATCTTCGTAATTGGATTTTTTTATAGTGACGAGGAGATCCCCATTGGAGTGCGAAAAGTGTATAGGACTAGAGTGACCACCATCATGATCTTAAAAAATTAGGAGCTACTTTTGGGAATAGGTCCAAATACTCTTATAATACTCAAATCCAAGTTCTTGGATTCATCTGACAACTGTAGCTCACTATTTCTACTTCTTATAATTTTTGGTGAACCTGATGTGAAGCCCAATTTTATTTTTGCATCATGCACTTCTCTTTTAGATCATTGCATACATTTTAAATCTAAAAATATTAAAAACAAAGTTTGCATCTCCATGTAGCATTAGCATTCATTTTCTTTATCATTTCGTTTAGCAAGCTTTATCAAAAGACGAAACCCTTTGTGTCCCTATTGTGTGGTCTCAATGTCATTAGGCTTTTCTATGAGATTTATGACCTAGACTTCCATAGAAGCCATAGTGAGGAGGACATCTAGATGGACCATCCTTCCTAATTGTTACAGTCCTCCTCTACCTGACATGATGATCAAATATCCTCTACCTCACCCAAACAAGAATTTCCCTTCTCATACTCTCCAGATTTCTTTCATGGGAGGCTCTTCAATTGCTAGCTCTCAGAATAACTCCTCGATAAACTTTGTGCTTCCTTCTCCTCTTATCATTTTCCATGAATCTGTTGTCACTATTTACTTTGACCATATTCAATCTCTAAAGGAGAACCTAAGATATTTTGAAGGGTTTCTTAGTTTTGGAGAATATTCTCCCTTGAGTCAGGAATGTGGTTAACACTCTAAGAGTCATGCTCATCTTAGATAAGAAAGGTTTATAGATGTTGAGGGTATTGTACATAATTGTTAAAAGCCAGGTACCCTTCACAAAATCACCCCCTTAGGATAAGAATTTTGATACCTCTATTTCTTAGATTGGCATTGACATCATAGGGTTTAATGTGCATATGGTAGATTCTACCATTCCTAGCATCAATGCCTCATCCACTCCATTGGGTTACATGCGCATGTCTAGTATCTTGAGCTCTACCTCTTCTGCAACTTATATCTCTATGGTCAGCACTTTTACTACATCTAATAGTCAAACTAGTTATCTTGGATGTGCCATGGAGGTGATGGCACATTTATAGCAACTCCACCTCCTCCACCTTCTAATCTTATCTTAAACATCATCTGACAAAATATGGGGTAGTTACATTTACAATTTAGAGACCTACCCTTTGCTTCTAGTCAAACATTTATGCTTGCATACTATAGGAAGAGTCCCCTTGATATCACTATCCTAAACACCATCCTTCCTCTTGTAGCTAAATCCTTAAATTTTGATAGGTTCAATGGTGATGGGGACCCTAATGCACATACACTTTTTTGAGACCATGTCTATGATTTCCTCAACTTGGACTTTGTATTTCTTAAACTGCTCTCATGGTCCCTTAAGGGAGCTACATTAGAGTGGTATAGCTCCCTACCAGATGATTCTATTTGTACCTTTGATTAGCTTATGGATATGTTTCTTAAGTGATTTTAGGCTAACATTGGTAGCATGGTCACTATCGCTAACCTTGTTAACAGTAAGCAAAAACCCAACAAGAAATTCATGAACTTTATCTCGAGATAGCAGTCGATCTCTACTAGGATCCCCTTTTCCCTACATGATAGAAAATTTTAGAGGTTGTTCATTAGCAATCTACAGTCGGCATTGAGGGAGAAGATGTCTCTTAATTGTTATCAAAACTTTTCCAATATGTGTTCTGCACTCATGGAATACCAGAACACCATGATGCAGTTATGAGAATCTACTTCAAAACCTCGTAGTGGGTCTTTCATAGGCACATCCATAAAAGGGTCTAGAAAGGACAAAGTTGTAGCTAATGTTGTGGCTATTCCTCTGATGGCTACTATATAGGAATCACAACATAATAGAGTCTTCACTAAATTCAATGACTCTTACTTAAGAAAAATGCAGTGATTGCTAAAAGATTATTTGATTACCCTTCCCGAGGTTAGACCATTGTTTGATAATAAACACTATCTACATTGGTACGATGGGTCAAAATTTTATCATTACCATCTTGTGTCTGGTCATGATACTGAGCATTTTTATCATCTTCGAAATCTTATCTAAGATCCTTTCCCGCCGCATTTAGCCAGTTTTATTTTTTGATCAGATCCTCCTTTGGATGATTGTCTATTGGTGAAAATGGTCACCATCACTCGTATTTTTTCACCTCCTAGCTAGAAGGGGAAGGTGTCTGACACATTACTATCATTTACACCTTTGGATGCCTTGTATTATGGAGAACCTTCTCCTCTATGCATCGCTACTAAATTGAATGGTCAAACTATCAAAGGTGTGAGAGTTGTAGAGTTGATTGTTGAACCATTCATTACAACTTTCTATATTGACTTTTGCCCCATTAATTTCGATGCTAGAGCAGGTGGTTCCTTCATCATCAGGAGCTAAGGTCAAAACATGATCCCTCGATCAGGCCTCCTTGTCTATCCAGACCTATGAAGCCTTCAGTAATGTCTATTGTTCCCATGTTTTCTACTAATAAAGACAAGGGAAAGGCGCTCGCTATATCCAAGTTTGTGAGCCACCCTCCCTTTGAGCTCCTGATCTTGGCTGATATCCCTTGACCTTCTCATTATCCTAGGAGGAGGCATTATCCTCACTCTTGTTTATCCCTATTGGATTCTTCTTCGCACCTCATATCAGTGGCTCTTATTCCTCCACTTGTTCCTTAGGCAAAGAAAGGTAGGATGATCATTTCTATGAATGTTGTACCACTCACATCCATTGGGCCTTCTCCTATCCCTAACATAATTTTGGAGGCCTTTCCCATCGAGAATGATGGTCCTGAGTCCTCTCAATGTTTATTTGATGGCCCTCATCTCCATCATAATAAAAGTGCATATGAGCCTAAGTAATATCAATGGGCCATGGCTCATGAGTGTGATGCTACTCTGCAATCTGCTAGTGCATCTTCATTACCCAATTTTGTTCCATTGGATCATATTTCATTGACTACTCCTATTTCGACATCATCTTTCATTTTACTTCGAACTACTTAGAGGGCTATTGATGAACCTCCCCCTAAATTGGTGCAAGCTTCTATTTCTCCTTATTCAGAGCTACCCCTCATTACCTCATTGCCTAATGTACTTTTGGTGTCTCAATCTGTTATATGCCACATACATAGGTGGTGTACAGTGTAGCTTTGTCTTCTCCCCCTATTTCATAGTGATTTTGGCATCAAAGTTTTCCTGGGGTCCTTCATCTTGCAATGATTGATGGGAAACTTGTTTCTCTTGTCCAGCCCAAAAACAAGTTTGCATAGGGACCCGTCCTAGAATTAATATGGTGAAAATCCTCACAAGAATTGAGATTTCTCCACCTTGGCTTGATTTTTTCACTGCTCTTCTTTCGTAGGCTACGAATCCTATTCTTGTTTCATCCTCTTTGAATGAGTCACTTACTTCATTTATAAAGGTTGGCTTGTTTCGCTCTGTGGAGGAAATCCTAAAATTATCTATATCGTTTTGCGATCATTAACCCTTGTGTCCTCTAATCTTGTCGATGTAGACATTGTTGTTGCTTCGTCCATTTTCCTTGTTGTTGGTGAGGTTCTCAATGATTCTCTTATAGTAGTCCCTCTCCAAGCTCATCTTCTTTCCCCCTATGATCTATATTGGGAGGAAGATGATCTCCTAAGGGATAACCTTTAGGATGTTTATCTTTTATCTCTATCTTTTAATATATGACCTTTCTTGTGTTCCCCCATTCTTTCGCTATATATCCATTCCCTCTTGGAGGACCTAGGTTACTATATAGGTACTTGGCTACATGAGGTTAACTATCTTTATCAGTTGTGCTCTCCTGGTGGACTCGAGTTACTCTGTAGGTGCTCAGATATGGGATATTTTTATATCATACACCTTCTTGTATTTGTCTCTCTACTTTGTCTATCTATCATATCTTACTTTGTGATATTTAGGTATGATGCAAAGCATTGGGGACATCTTTATCATTCTTCCATGTTGACCCAAATTTTTATTTTATCTTTGTCTTCATGTACTATTCTCTAGATATGAGAACTTTAACACTCTAATGATATACCCATCTCATAGATGTATTACACATTTTTCTCACTACTATCAATTTGGATGCCAGACTATTGGATCCCCATGTGATTTTACATTCATCATTTATGTTCTAGACATTTATGTGTCACCAACTATTGGTGGCATTCCAGAAAAAGATCTTGCTATGTTGACATGCCACAACTGCTCTTCTCCTTAGAATATTATTCCTTTCATGCATATCATTCTAAGGGGGGCATTCAAACCACTTGATCTTTCTTTTTCCTAGATGGGGGCCAAACCATTTGATCTAATTCTTTGTTTTCCTATGTAGGGGCCAATATACTACTTATAAAATATATCTTTGATCACCCATTCACATGGCTACCTAACATATTGCTATCTATGCCGATAAAGTGTTTCCCTATTGTATGGTTATCCATACTGGCATGCTCCTTCAAATATCATCGCCCTATAATATGGCTATCCAACATAATGAACTTTTAT
Source organism: Cryptomeria japonica (assembly GCF_030272615.1). Taxonomy (NCBI): domain Eukaryota; kingdom Viridiplantae; phylum Streptophyta; class Pinopsida; order Cupressales; family Cupressaceae; genus Cryptomeria; species Cryptomeria japonica. Next base: position 89,687,901 of record NC_081411.1, on the reverse strand, counting down.
ATCCATACTGGTGTATCTCATAGCATATCTCATATCACAACAATTGCTTATCTTGTATCTTTCTATAACAAGTGGCTTTCCTCCAATGCAAGGTTTGTTTCTGCTATGCTATCTTATCTATCATCTATCTTCAATATATCCTTTATCTTAACATTCAACATGCTAGTCTGTAGCTAGCATGTTCATGATGTATTAATTAGTAATATCTATTTCAAACTTCAGCTTCATCTTGCTAGATGCAACCTTGTCTGATCAATGAAATTTGCCTCCCTATCATGTCTATTTTCTTTATCTTCCTTTACTTTATCTTTTCATCTCTCAGTAAATAGATGCTCACTAAAGTGGGAAGAAAATTTAATATCAAGAATCACACCTTGTATAATTCAGCATAATAAATGGTGCCTTCCTCCACAACATCGGAGGCTGTGCACTGCCATTTTTGTCTTGTTTCCCACCTAGATCACTTCATCATCTCTAGACTCGAATATTACCAGCTCTGTAGACTTATCATGCTCAAGACACTAGCATGGTGAAAAGATGTCCATTTAACATGCTAGCATCTTGTGAATCTAAGAATCCATAGATGCTCGCTTGAGCATTACACCTATGCCTGGAAGGAGTCATAAGGCCTTTGCACGCACCCACAAATGCCAATTTTCCTTCTAGAGCCCATATCTCTCTCAATTGAAGACACTTTGGAGGATTCTTTTGAATTATTGATTAATTCTTGAAGGTTGAATCTCTTGGTGATGTTCTTGATCAATATTCAAAGTTTTTTCATTAGTCTGCCATTATGGAAATCTTGGAAAACACATAATAGTATTCAAATTACTTCTTTGGAACTTCATAGGGGATTTATTTTTTTTCCTCTCTTCTTTTTGATATTGTTTTATGCATTCTCCTTGAATTTATATTTCATCCATATTTTGTTTCTTCTTGATCTTTCTTTTCTCATTGAATTGATTGGTTGTTCATGGAGGTAGAAACAACAAAATGGGGGTCTGACTAAGGCAAACTACAAAACACAACCCCAACATTTTTCGTCATTTGTATGTGTGCAGGTTCATATTTGTGAGGAGCTCATTTAGTGTGAGGCTTTATAGCTTCAACTTCTTGTGCGCGTATTTCTTACCTTATCCTCCATCCTTTTATTTTATTTTTGGTACTTGTTCTTTTCTTTTTCTATTTATCAATTTTTTTTCTTTTTGTGTGTCCATATGGACATCCAACATTCTTCTGTATGAATCTTTGTTTCTATCCGTACAAGATGAAAACGTGTTGCACTATAGTCTTAGACATGGACACTAGTACTGTGCACAAAGGCTAGTCAGAGCGATTTGGGGACCCCATCTGTCTTGCATTAGGTTAGTTCTATTTTTTAGTATCCCTTCACTCACACTTAGTGTCAGTCTAGAAGAGATATTGGAGGGTCAATTTGTTCTCCAGGGTCCATCTCCCTTCAAGTAACAAATTTTCTCTGCTACAAAATGTTGTTCTGGAAGAAGAGGAAGAGTTGGTCGAGTAACTGATAGTAGTTTTTGAGAAAATAATAAAAGGGTTTCCCTAAGTGATAATTATGATAAATCTACAAAGAAAATGAGGCCTTCAATAGAATCCATATAAAATATAGACTCTAAAACAATTATAAAATTTATAAAAAGCCAATAAATTAATCTATAATAATATATAATCCTTTGACTTTCAAAACAAGTTGGACTTCTAAAGGTTCACCAAAAGTGAATGTTATAGGGAATTTTATATTATAGTTTTGAAACACTACATGAGGTAGCTTTTTATATTCTTTACTCCAATATAGGAGAGTCCTAATTTAGCCTCCTTCACATGAAAGAAATGTTGTTCAGTCTCTCATCTATAAGGATTGAACTTTGTATAGCACTATCTTTCCTTTTGTTATAAATTTTAATCTTCCAATTGCACAACTTGTACCATACAAAGAAGCTATTGAGCCTGAAAGACTAGAATATATTTTAATAAATTCTCCAGAGGCTCAAGGAAGAATATACCCAAGATTGGAGTAGATGGAAAACTTTCAATGGATGTGCATTTGTGTTCTTTTTATCTTACATATGGAGTTCTTATAGTCCAACATGGTGATTTATGCATGGCTTAGTTTGTACAACCTCCAATTGATGCTATTGATGAGTGGTTTTATCACTTTCCCAATGAGTCAATGAATTCCTAGTATCTTATGAGGAAAAAAACTTGAGGATAGGTTTGAAAGGATGAAGGATGAACACTCCCTAATTTATCAATTAACAAAACTTGAAAACTATTAGAGTAATCTTTTATTAGCTAATAATTATTTATTTAATTATTAGTCTATTATACTCTATGCTTAAGCTAAACTTGGGAATCTTATAATTCTTTAGGGTTTTCACCTTTAGGGTTTCGAGTATCCTTTTATAAGGATTCTCTCTTTATATTTTTTATAACAACTGTAATTATTGAAGTGCATTCTTGTTGCACAATCAATATGACTCCTCTTTTCCGGTTCTCTAAATTCTGGCCTCCATAGCTTTTTTGCTTCTCTCCTTCTGTGACAGGTTTGCATGTAGGTGATCTTTTGGAGAAGTAGAGTTTATTTTTCCTCAACTCCAATATGGTATTAGAGCTCGAGATCTACACGCTCTTGTTCTCTTCATGAGATATTTTCAGCCTTGTTCTTCAGATCTATATATTTGGGGGTTTGTGAAGTTTTTTTTTTCCATTTGTGGGGGTAGCTGATTTTTTTGGTACATTTTGGTGCCAAAAGGAGCTCATGGTTGGATTTAGAAGGTTGTTTCCATGAATTTTTATATATAATTCGACCTATTTTGGTGACAAGAGCATTTTGGACATAATTTTTATTGGCACATTTTTTGAGGCATGTAACTTCATATAGTTGTACATGCAAATGCATCAGAAAATTTTCGTCAAAAAAAAAGTTTTTTTTTTTTTAACCTTCTTTATGCCCTACAAGAGGGTTTTTTTTTTCTTTTGGTAACAACTTAGTCATAGAGAGGCATTTTTCAACAAATCTTATATTGTCAGAAAGCTCTTTCTGAGGTCTATCTAGATCAGGAGGTTTGAACTTTTGATTTTTCTTTTTTGATGGTGTTTTTTTCTGTCAAAGCCAGAGGTTCCTTTTTGCACTCCGTGAGACAAAACTTGAGCATCTGAACTCTGTTTTTTCAAAACTTTATATTATTAGAAAGCTTGTTCTGTGTAATTTCTAGTCATATGAGTGTTCTTTCCAGAATCTACTCTGGTTATATTTTATTCATTTTTTTCCTTTCTAGCACTCTAGTGAATATCTTGGATGTTTCAGGTCTTGGGATCTCTTTCTTTGAGTAGGATGTCTTGTCTTTGGATTTTGATTTCCATTCTTCTATTTTTTCTGATCTTTGTATCATTTTATTTATGCAAACATACTGAGATAAAGTGCTATCATGCATTGTATACTTGGGATCTTGCACATCTTATGCCTTACTGTACATACACTAGTTATAAAGTGCCATTGGGGGGTTGATTTTTCCCTTTCTTTTCCATCTATCATTTTCATGTGAGTGTTCCTTCCATGACATTAACCTCATGATGTGTGTAACATGAGTGTTCCTTCCATGACACTATGTATTTTCTCTGCACCTTCGTTATTCTTGGTTCTTTGTCATGCAATTCTTGTTCATCATTGTTTTCAATGTCCCTTTCCCTCTCCCTTTTCAACATTATGGGGAGGTTTTTCGTGTTGGTTCTAATGCTTATTTGGTTTGATTGATTGGCTCTTCAGGCTTTGTTGTTTCATGCCATCTGTATCTTCGAGTTCAGTTGTTTGACTTCATTTGCCATCTGATTCGAGTAGTGTCATTTGAGGGAACTCATGCAAATTATAGTTTTCTGTATCTGATCATGTTCTATTTTAGAGGAGGTTCTTCAGATCAGCAGTTACTCTTCAACAGTGTTTGCAACTATTTCATGCTTCAATGGTGTTCTTCATTCTCTTTTTCTAATTCCTATTTTCTAGAACACTCTTGTTTGGAGGCTTCTTAGTCCTTCACTTGAGCTTTCATCTCTTCTTGGAGAGCAATTTTGTTCCCATAGGGTTTTCTATTTTTCTCCACTTTACAGAGTTTTTATTGTACTTGGGTACGTCATCAGGCCTAGTTTCGGGGACCCATTGTTGCTTTCTAGTAGTTTTAACATGGTTTTTAGTCATTAGTTATTTTTTCACTACTCCCTAAGTTCATGCTAAGGGAGGTGTTAGAGTAATCTTTTATTACATAATAATTATTTTTTTAATTATTAGTCTATTATACTCTATGCTTAAGCTAAACTTAGGAATCTTATAATTCTTTAGGGTTTTCACCTTTAGGGTTTCAAGTATCCTTTTATAAGGATTCTCTCTTTGTATTTTTTTTAACAAATGTAATTATTGAATTGAATTCTTGTTGCACAATCAATAGGACTCCTCTTTTTTAGATCTCTGAATTGTGGCCTCTATAGCTTTTTTGCTTCTCTCCTTTTGTGACAGGTTTGCATGCAGGTGATCTTTGGGAGCTCTAGAGTTGATTTTTTCTCGACTCCAATAAAAACAAAATATAGGAACCTATAACAAATTTTATGGATAAATTCAATACAATTATCAATGGGGTTCCTCTAACGGAAAGGATAACTACTAATAGTTAGATGTTTTTCTTCATAAATTCAATGCCTCCATATGTAATATTTCATTTAAGAAGTTGATTAGGTAATAGACATTAAATTGGAAGTTGATCAGGTAATAAACATAAAATTGGAAGTTGATTTTATCACTACTGAGAAATGGGAGACGGAGTTACAAATATTGCCTTGAAGCTAGATGAGTCCATTTAAAATGGAAGGTCTTGCAATAAATATGGTATAACATGAGCTAGGGAATTTAAGGAAACAAAAAGAATGTAAACTAAAGATGTAAATACTAGCAAAGATATTTTTTCCTCCATTTCTATGTTTTAAACACTGTACTCAATCTAATAATATATCTTTATAGCACTATTAATTATTATGTGATTTAGCATCTATTGTTAACTGAAGTCATATATGTTGTCAAGACTCCAACTATGGTAAAATCTCTTCTCAATCAAAATCAATTTTATTATGGATTTGGTAAAGGTGGTAAAAATAAATTATTGATATTAGAAATGTAATTTGCATTATATTTTAATGTTAAATATGCTTTGTGAGAATAACTACATTGGTGTTAGATAGTATACAAGTTAATTGATCACATTATATTTTAATGTGAATCATGTTTTATAGGGATAAATATATTGGTGTCAAATAGTATATACATTTCTTGATCATTTTGCAAATTCACTCAGACATTAAGTTTCATAAATAAGTAATAGTAAACTCAAGAATGTCAAATAAATGCACTTCAACATTATGAGCCTATCTCAATGTTATAAAAATATACCATTTTATGTAATAAATTTATATGTATGAAAAAGAATAATTTCAAATTGTAGCATTGTAAATTATCACTGGGCTAATTTACACCTCATGATTGTGCCCCCACTTTAGTTTGTCTCCTCCACATCTCCTATTTGGGATCGTTCAACGCTTTAACTATAGCTTTGATGCCTTATACTTCTAGCAAATGAATCTTCATAGGGGTGTCCTATCTAGGTCATATTTTTGGTCCCTAATTGAGGAGGATCAGGGTGGTGGCACCCTCATCCCCCTCAATGGGGCTCAATTTGAAACAGGGATGAGATCGATCTCTCTAATGGGAAATATATTTGGTGGCTGTATATGACCATTGGATTTAGGTCTAATCAGTAAATTGACATAGGATCTCATATATAAATACATTAATCAACTTATTTCAATCCTAACACAAATTCATTCAAGCAATCAAGAATTCAAGCATTAAAGCAACCATCATCAAACATTTTCAAAGCTCTTCAAGGTTGCATATTCTTCATTCATCCATTGTCAAGCAACATGACATTATTCATATGGAAGAATCTATGTGTGATTATGATTTTTTCATGTTCATGCCATTTCATACAACATATGTAATTACATTCAAGGAGAAAAGAATCACTATTTGTCATTACAAATTTGAGGTATATCATTCGATAATTTATTTTAATATTTTCAATATTGCATTCAAAGTTAATTTCTAAACCTTGGTTTGACTTTGAGAAAATGCTATTCCTAAACTCTTTTCCCCTTTTTTTGTGTGTAGGAAGCGGGTATGGAGCTACCATCTTTAGAATCAGATTTTCTTATAGTGACAAGGAGATCCCCCATTAGAGTGTGAAAAGTGTATAGGACTAGAGTGACCACCATCTTGATCTTGACAAATTAGGATCTTCTTTTGCGAATAGGTCCAAATACTCTTATAATCCTCAAATCCAAGTTCTTGGCTTCATCTAACAACTGTAGCTCACTATTTCTACTTATTTAACTTCATTTGGGCATATTTACCCTAATTCTAGCAAATTTACCAATTCAGTTCACTATAAGGCAAAGAAGAGGCACATTGATGACACCATATGAATTTGATCATAATCTAGATCTACAAGATTTAGATCTATCGAATTCATATATTTCCTTGATGTAATGGTCCCTAAGAGAAATTAGTGGTTTTACCACATTTAGTGTTGGAAACCCTAATTTTCACCGTCACATTTTGGGGAACTTGACTCCTTACACCCTTATTTTTAATTTATGATCCCAAATTTGAGTGTTTATGCAATTTAAAATTTATATTTATATTTACAAGTTTAACTTTTAATTGAATTAAAAATATCTAGAGGTTAAATTCACAAAAACACTAATTTATTTTGGTTTATTTGATTTGTGGGTTATATAATTATTTCAAACCAATTTTTCAGATCTAACTTTAGATATTCATAGTGAAACTTAATAAATCTGATTTATTTTCCATTTCACATATGATTACTTTTCTTTTTACTTATATTTATCATAATCATGTGTTGGATAATGGCTTCTTTCATTTCACATTGCTTCTCTTCATTCATAACACTTTGGGATATTGCATTTTTAGAATTTCTAATTTGCTTCCTATCAATCAAATGTATCTCAATGCTTTAATTTATAGTGCACGTTGTTTTATGGTGATGTTTCTAAGGATACATATTTCATATGTTGGGTTGGACCTCAAAATCATTGGTTGGTTGAACCCTAAGAATATGTTAGGTTCCATTTTCAGGCTCAACATATAACTTTGGCCAATGAACAAAATCAACCACAATGATTGTAATTCCATCGAATTTAGGCTCTGCATGACCTAAGTAGGTGTACCTTTCGATTAAGAAGATTTAATCTTCCTTTAATCTATGTTTTATCTCTATCTCATAATCGCATGAACTTCTGGAATAGATTAATTTAGCTTCTATCCCTACTCCTATCTTCTACTTGCATAGAACTAAAATTAAAATAAAATGATGGTCTAATTGATGATGGATTGGAAATGACCAGTGCTTTATTTTGGGTTATAGAGTCATAATGATTCTCTTGTTCCTTCAATGTTCACAATTCTAACAGCTTAGCACCATTCCTATTAATGCCTTACTGAAATAGGAAGCATGTGTTTATGCCTTACATAAACGTTCAAGTAAATCATCAAATTGAATCTCAACCTTATGCTCCTTGATCACAGTATCCATCTAAGAGAATTTAACTCTTACTTGAAGAGGCTTAATCAAAATGAATACACAAAATCACCTTATGTTTTGATAAATTAGGTTTACCCTTGATGCACTAATTTATATGGTAAAGAAAAAACAAACTTGGATACAATACTGATGATATCTTTTAATTAAATTAATGAACACCTAAATACATTCTTAGAACAAAATAAATTCTACACATCCTCTTGTTGAAACCCTAAAAATATAAGACAGTCTTATGAAATACATTATTAAAATGTTTTTTGTATGATGATGTTCTATCTGCCTCCCTTATCTATTTGGTCCTAATTTTTTGTTTTATAATTTTAAGGGAGCGCTTCACACCATTGCATCCTTTTGAAATAAATAATTATTTAATTACCCTAAATTACAAAATTTGTACTTTGATCGTTAATTTGTATTTCTGAAATAAAGTTCCAATATGCCTTTATTGAATATATCACCTTCATTTCTTTCAGCTTATGAAAATAACTTTTTTCCTACTATACTTTGGTTTCCTTTGAGTAAATTCTTCCTTTCGGTTTTTAAAAGTATTTTCCTTTCCGGTAATAGATTTCCATTTTCCTCAATCTATGATAAGAAGGTAATTATTCTTGTATAACCCCTAACCTTCTCCTTGTGATATTCTACTCATTGTTTTTACCAAGTAATCGTTCCCACTTTATCTCAATTTTATGATGTGAATTGAAAATATCTACTCTTATTGGGTAAAGTTGTTCACCCTTTCACAATTAAATGGAAATAATTTATTCATTTTTCAGCCCTTTGATGATTGTAATGCTCCTCCCCTCTTTATGAGAAAGTACTTCACCTCTCATAAATTGTATTCGCCTTTCATAAGTATATTTTCTATACTCACAATTTCCTTCATCTGTATGCATTTTCATCTAATTTTATATCTTTCAGGTAAAATAATTACCTACGACAAATATTTTATGCTCATTCAATCTCTCTTCTGAAAATGTTTCACTTCAAAGTGAAAAACCTTTTTGCAGTTGCTCTAATATTTCATTTTTTTTTTTTCTTCAATACAAAACCCTAAACCTTTTAATGGGTCTTGATTAGAAAATAAATTCTCCATATCAATGTTGTAGTCTTTATTAAGATGTTCTTTTGCATTTTCTTTATAACCATGAAGTTTATCTCACCAGTTCACCCATCTCTATAGAAACAGTAACTAGCCATAATTGTTGATTAGAGCTTACAATTATCAAGTTATTTCTAACAATATACATTCCCAAAAAGGATATTTTGAAGCCTTCAAAGAATTAATGCGTTTATTAAAGAAGACATATATTTACATTTTTTACTTCACCACCATGAACAATCAACGGGCAACCTTGGATACTTACCATTTTTTTTAGTAAAAAAATTTTAAAAGAAACAATCCATTGACTACCTGCAAATGGCATTTTCTTGAAAATTTAAAACATTTTTTTATTTTTCATATTATACACTCATAACATTCCATGTGGCCAAAAATATAGGCACATGTCATATCTATATTTTTCATATTTTGTACTATTATTTTTTTGGCATTTTGATTGTCATTGATGTCAATCGGTATAGGATGGTTACTCATAACATTCCATGTGGCCAAAAATATTGGCACATGTCATATCTATATTTTTCATATTTTGTACTATTATTTTTTTGACATTCTGATTGTCATTGATGTCAACCGGTATAGGATGGTTACTAGAGACCTTTGACTCACTGGTACACAAATAGTGTTGACTTGTGAAAGGACTGCAGACCGGTATAGGATATGCTGACAATGTATTGTTTCCAATTAACAAGTGAGTTAGTGCATATCGATAACCGGTATGGTGAAGGAAGTTTGGATAAGAAACAACAGGGCTCCCACTGGATAAAGAAGCAGTCACCATAAGAAGTAGTTGACAAGATGATGCGGTCACAGGAGTTGACTTAGACTGAAATTTAGTAGTCTTATGCATGACTAGAGCTCTTTGGACAGACAAGTGATCAGTCTGCTCAGTGATACAGGTTGAAGGATGATATCCACCAAAAATATCAGAGCATTGATCGGTAAGGTGGATGTGATGACCAAAGGGAGGTCAGTCATGGTGAGATATCATCAAAAAAATAGATAGTGAAGTCTACAACAGTTAACAATCAGTTAAGGTGAGATTTGTGCGGATTTTACGGTTTCAAATCTAATGAGTGTTAGGTGTAAACTGATTGAGGAATCAATGGGTATGTATTGGCGAAATATGGTATAAATGTTTTTAATGAAAACCAAAATGATTGATGCATTATTAAATAGTGTTTATGCCTTACTGGCTTTCCCATTCCATATACGTGTCTACCAGAGTGGTTGCAACAGTAACATTTGAAAGTCCCTTTCATCTATGATGGATGTCCGTATTTCTTTCAAAGCTTCCATATTTCATATTCATCTGTCAAGGAGATTGCAGTGACAATATTTGACAACAATCCTCTATTCTCATTATTGCAAAACCATCGTTTCGCTACAAGCAAAAGAAGATGGTGGAAATGGCCGTGGATTCTGGTTTTACACAAACTAATTTTATTTAGTTGAAAGTTTCTATTTTCTTTTAAATAAATTCACACTATGCATATTGTACAGTCACTTCACGCCATGAGACTATAGTTCTTCGAAAGATTTTAATCACACCGAATTCTTGCTTCATTATCTGAAGTTTCCAACCCTAAATCAGATAACGGCAACTCTCAACTTTTTCATTGTGAAAATGGATTTAGATGAAACATTTAAATAGTATTTTTTATCATCATTATGCTGGTGAAAATGGGCTCCTTACTCAATCGGACTCACCTCCCACAGGGTTGGCATTACATCACTGGTGAGATTTTCTCCTTTCTCGATCTTGAAACTTTTTTTGCACGAGGGCATGTGATACTCGCCACTTTATTGGCTAAAACCATTTCATTAAATACCATCAAATATATTTATTTATAAAATAAGTCTTTTTAGATTAATAAAGCTAGTTTCTGTAAATATCATTTTAGAATATCATTGAATAATCTCAGTTTTTATTTTATGAATTAGTGCCCTTTTTTAACAATGATTCATCTTCTTTTGTCTAAAATATGATTTTATTCTCCAAGATAAAAGAATTAAATTTTCCACCTTCCATAATATGATTTAAATCAAGTTTAACTCTTATATCTTAGATCTTAAATTTAGCTTTGGGATGAATTATCAGTTCAACCAAATTATTTTAAAGTTTAGGTAATCTACCTTCACAATTCCTTTTAACACCATATGTTGGGCTCTACCCTTCTAGGAGCTGCATTTACCACACATATAGTGCAATAATTTAGTACATAAGGCTATTATTAGGTATTTTACTGATTCCTCTCATTTTAGGCAACTCTTAATTGGAAAAATTTAGTCTTCCAATAAGTTGATTACCTAAAAGCTTTAAATATAGATACCAATCCTATAGATGATAATGAAAAACCTACTATTTGTACCTATCTTAGGGTATCTAATGTGAATGAAGAAAGAGCCAATACTCCTATCAATGATCTTTCTAATGGAGAGAAAGCATTTAAGAGAAACATGGCTCCATCTTCTTCTCATAAATATACCCTAGCCTAAGGGGGGAAATATCAAAATGTTAGTGTTTTCATCTCTCTAGATCCACCTTATTCTCTTAGTGAATATCTTAATCATCAAAACATTTGTAGAGAAGATGATGTTATGCATTTCATTCTTGATAGATCTCCCCACTTAACATTGACTAATGATAATGCCTTAGATGATAAAGATCTTCCCTCTCAATCAACCAAAGAGGATATGCATGATGATAGAGAGGAAAGTCCTCCTCCACATGACATTCCTTCTTCATCTACTTGTCCCTTTATTCTCTCTAAACACACTTTAAAATTGTTAAAGAATTATATTATAATGTTTTCCCCCCCTCTCAATTAAGAAATTCCTACAGGAGTTGTTATAACATAATATCAAAATAAGGTTTTAGAGGACAAGGACTTGGAAAATTTGAACAAGGAATTTGAGTCCCTATAAACCCTCCTACATAAATTAGTACAAAATGTCTACGAAATTATAATGATTCTCTTATGGATGATCTCCTTATAATCCAAGAATTTAAGGATCATCTAACAATAAAAAATTATTATTATTCATCTAAGGTTGCTTCTTCAAACACTAATTTTTTCTCACATCATCAAATTAATGATCACACTACCAATGATTATCTTGATTTTCAAAATAGAAAGCAAGGACTCATTGATAGGGGCATAGTCAAAGTCATGGATGACAATCCTTCCTCTTCTAACATGAATCTTTTGTAGATTCAAGCAAGACAAAGATGTTGTTTTCCATTTCATAAAGTCTAGCAATAAGCATAAATAAGGTAGTGAACACTGCCTTTTTCATCATGGTGGATCTCATTCTCTTGGAAAGTGGAAATCATTTAATAAATTTATTGAAGAACAATATGATAGGGCCCTCATATCTCTAACAACTAATCTTTCTCTCTTTCATGGTTAAAAGGTAGTGCGTTAGTACTACGTTCATCCTCCATGTTTCTCCTCACCCTATGACACAAGTAGTTAACTTCATTGGGTGCTCTTTTTCATAAGTGGTGATTATTTTTTAATATGAAGCATCTTGCAACAACAACATGGTTCATTCTTTCTTTTATCCTTGAGGGACAAGAATCTTTTCTCATATCTTCTCTTTATCTAAAGCTTCACTACTCCATTTAAGGGTTGCATTTTTCATGTTTTGGATATCCTTTCTTGCATGGAATGGTCTATCTCTTATGATTAATATCTCCTTAGTGGAGTATGTTCTTTTTCCTCTCAATTTCTCTCTTTCTCTCTTTCAAGATTACCTCTTTTTTGGAGCTGCATTTTTTTATATATTAATGTCTTTTCTTACATATTGTAGACATATAAATCTGACCGCTTTCTTAAATGAATATTTAATATTCATTTTAACCCCATTTCTCTATTTAATTAAATTATATTTAATTAAATTCTTCAAATTAATCTATTTAAATAAATGAATTACTCAATTTATTTAATTAAGTACACCTAAACCTTTTCTAGCCTTTAATTAAATAAATTACTTTATTTAATTAATTCCCCTTTCTCCCTTTTTAATTAAATTTACATTTAATTAAATTGATCATTGAAAATAAATAAATGTAATTTATTTATTTAAATCCCCCAATTGTATTTATGCAACTTGCATCTATTTTATTGAAATAAAGTAATTTTGTTTTAAATAAAATCCTCCTCCATCCACTTGCATTTTCGTACATCTCCCACTTGCCTATTAAACCCCCTTCTTTATTCTTCTAATCCTTTCCAAATTAGCCTAATCAAATCCTAATCATGTCCTTTCCCTAAATTTGAGGAGGCCACTTCTCAAAATTTGAGGAAAGTCTTCTAAAAGCAATAAAGGATTTATGTCTTCAACAAGATAGCTTGTTGACTTTCCCAAATTTGGAAGGACTTATAAATTTATCCCCAAAGTCGTCCTAACGATTAATTGTTAACTCACCCTTCTTGCATGGTTAGAGACTTTCTCTCTAACTCAACCTTCATCTACCCAAGGGTCTCATCAAGCATTCATGGCTTTACCCTTGGTTATCCCTTTAACCCTTGCACAAGAGTTTACCCCTTGGGTAAAAGATTTATCCATTAAACAACCCTAATCTAACCTTAATTTTACTTCCTAAGGTAACCTTCATGTCTTCTAAATCCTTCAATGCTTCTTACATCTCCTCTCAAGCAACCTCTTATTGACAATTGTCACTATTGCATTACTGAGAATTGTAAACATGGATTGATTAACTTTCAATCCGGGCCCTTGTTAAGATAATCATGTTGGCATTATGAATGAATTAATTATGTGTTGCATTGATGTTTTGTCATTGATGTCAATAGTATCTGATATGGATGGTTATCGACAGATAATTTTTGGTTACCAGTAGAAGATCTAGTGTTACCGAGAGAAGAGATTATTTGTTGGACACTTCCGACATGTTTGGATCACTAGTACATTCGGGTCAAAATTTCGATGGAAAGTCATTGAAATTCCTATAGAATTTCATCCCACTACCAACGAAAAAATTCATCGAAAACTTTGTCTTGGAAGTTTCGACTAACCTTGTGGTCGTTGCAATTTCGACATCACCTCCAACCTTTCCGACGGCCACCATGGATGCTCATACCCCGAAAGAATATCGTCGCGATCTCAGCCTATCATCGGAATTCTGACTCCAAAGGATAAAATTTTGACAGAGGAGTGTCGTTGGATGCATAGCATCCTTGTTGGATGCTCCATTGGTTGTCATCAGAATTCCAATGGCAAGAGATGATGTGGGTCAAACGGCTTTGCCATCAGTGAATGAAAGCATTGAACGAGTTCTATTTTTAAAAATTGCATGAAACATTTTAATTTATTTGATTCAGTGTTATTTGCAAAAAATGATTATCAATGATGTTTCCTTTCTCCAAGAATTGTCTAGGATCTTTTCATCAGATAATATGTAACATCGAATGACTAAATTTTTTCTTTACAAATGCTTATTTAATTTAATTATTATCTGAGCGTGAATTAAAATTTATATCTATATAGAAGAAGAACATACAAGTTGAAGAGTCATGTGCAAGCAAATTTTCTAAAAGAAAGGAAGCAAGCATTATCTTGAATGACATGGAAACAAGCTCATCAGCTTCCTAGAAGAGAGCAATTGGAGAATGGCAGAGGAAAGTGTTTAAGGGTGATAAATAGATAGATAGTATGCAATACAAACAAACAATGTCTAGAGTGTCTGATGTGATGTCTCTAATTTATGTCCGGAGGGACTAACTGGTTTTGGAGTTCCTGTGAAACCTATTGGGCCACGCTTGGAGGAAATCAATGTGTTCATGCAAGGAGCACCTTTTTTCTATTGTGAGAATGATACTTTTGCACCAAGGATATTTGGAAGTCAATATCCAAAAATTTCTATAGTGTGGAACAAGAGTTGGTGGACTCGAAGTATAATTGTCAGCTTTCAGAAGACCAAGAGGTTATGTACACAATCTCCCAATAGAAGAGCGATTTCAAGAAATAACTCTCCCACCCATGACTATTCAGGAAGCACTTCCTTAAACAAAGGACTATTGGCCTCCATGGGATCAAAGAAAAAAATTAAAGCATAGACTCTAGACAATGTGGTGGTGTCCTTTGTGAAGAACTCTACAGTATAATTGAAAATTCACGAGGGAAACTGCAAGATAGTGAAGAGAAATACAATATTGAAAAGTGGGAAGAATGGATCTTGGTTTGGGTGGGACCAAGTCAGGTGGCTCCTCTAGAGGTTGATGAGATAGAAATCATATTAGGATTTGAAAAAGATCACACTCGTGGAACTTCATGTGCGAGTGATCGATTGCAGTGTTTGGGTAATGCATTCCAAATAGATACAGCTGCATTACAAATGGGTAATGTCTTGATTAAAGACTTTTATCCTAATGGCATGCAACTGTATCTATTTGGAATGCATCACCCAAACACCACAATTGATCACTCGCACACAAAGTTCCATGAGTGTGATCTTTTTCAAAACCTAATATGATTTATATCTCTTCAACCTCTAGAGGAGCCACCTGACTTGGCCCCACCCAAACCAAGATCCATTCTTCCCACTTTTCAAGATTGTATTTCTCTTCACTATCTTACAGTTTCCCTTGTGAATTTTCAATTATAGTGCAGAGTTCTTCACGAAGGACACCACCTCATCATCTAGAGTCTATGCTTCAATTTTTTTCTTTGATCCCATGGAGGCCAATAGTCCTTTGTCTGAGGAAGTGCTTCCTGAATAGTCATGGGGGGGAGAGGTAATTCTTGAAATTGCCCTTCTATTGGGAGATTGTGTACATAACCTCTTGGTCTTTTGAAAGCTGAAAATTACTTCGAGTCTGCCAACTCTTGTTCCACTCTATAGAAATTTTTGGATATTGACTTCCAAATATCCCTTTGTGCAAAAGTATCATTCTCATAATAGAAAAAAGGTGCTCCTTGCATGAACACATTGATTTTCTCCAAGCGTGGCCCAATAAGTTTCGCAGGAACTCCAAAACCAGTCAGTCGCTCCGGACATAAATTAGAGACGTCGCATCAGACACTCCAGACATTGTTTGTTTGTATTGCATACTATCTATCTATTTATCACCCTTAAACACTTTCCTCTACCATTCTCCAATTGCTTTCTTCTAAGCAGCTGATAAGCTTGTTTTCATGTCATTCAAGATAATGCCTGCTTGCTTTCTTTTAGGAAATTTGCTTGCACATGACTCTTCAACTTGTATGTTTTGCTTCCATACAGATATAAATTTTAATTCACGCTCAAATAATAATTAAATAAAATAACCTTTTGTAATGAAAAGATTTAGTCATTCGATGTTACATATTATCTGATGGAAAGATCCTAGACAATTCTTGGAGAAAGGAAACATCATTGATAATCATTTTTTGCAAATAACACTGAATCAAATAAATTAAAAATGTTTCATGTAATTTTTAAAAGTAGAACTCATTCAATGCTTTCATGCACTGACGGCAAAGTCGTCTGACCCACAACATTATGCATAATAGAACAAATCAATATAATAGGCTATTATAAAGAATATATACAAAAATATGAAAGAACATTAAATTACCATTACAAACCCATAAACCATTAAATAGTGAAAATAGATATAAATTTGTAAATGTCTCCCTATAAACACCACAACCATAACCAAAACAAAAAAAATTCTTACCCGCAAAAACTTAGCTGGTGAGTTGCAAGTCTACAACATCTCTCAGATGATCAAACCATTTCTTAATTTTGTTCTTCTGGTTAGTCAATGGATTTAGTTGCATGTTCAAGTTTTCTATTTGAAGCCTTCTGTTTCCCTATATTTGAGACATAATAAAATTCTTGTGAGTAGGAAATTGATTCAGGAGTTATGTGTGAAGAATTTGGCAAAGTAAATGATGACAATCAAACTCAAATTTTATCTATCTTGATTAAAGAATTTTATCTTGATGGCATTAAATTAAAGTTCTTTCTCTATTTTTTGGTGATCTCTGGAGCAGAGGTTTCTTTGCATCGACCTAGGATACATTTAACTTGTGTTGTATCTGTGGAAATATGTATCCTAGGACGATACAATACAACCTCTGCTCCACCAATACCAGATAGAAGAGAAAGTACTTTAATTTAAAGCCATCATGATAAAATGCTTTCAAGACATATATTAGGTATAAAAGGAAGCCTACCCTGTCATTTGAAGGGGTCTACCTACAATTCAAGTGATCTCTTAGTTATAAAATCAATTCAATTCCAAGTGAACAGGAAATCAAGTATTGAAGGAGAATTCAAGTTGGTGCAGGTGAATTTGGAAGACAAAAGGACTCAATGAAGCCATTAAGACTTTTGAAGGTCTTAGGAGTGAAGAGCCAATCAATTATGATGTCTTAAGGGGGAAGCCTTAAATAACACACACTAAGCTTTGACTGCTTAGGTGTGTTGTGGGCCCATTCTTTCCCTTGATGTCCCTTCCCGTCTGTTTCCGTTAAAAAGACAATCACTGTTAGAATTTGAATTCAAATAGTGTTCTTGCATTTGACTACATAGAACAAAGCAAATGGCATAAGAAACTCTCATCTACCTTGCAGCTATCATATAATACCTCCTCGAGGAGATATTCTCATGTCCTTTCCTGCTTTATGCTGTCGATGAAATACATAAGCATCCTCACAATGCAGTCAATGCAACAAATAGATTTCCATTTCGATCAGTTTTATTTGCCAACGTACTCTCTACCTGTGCCAAAATTGGAGCTTTGGAATAGAGTATGGGTTTCCATCAAAGAAGAAGGTAAGGGCAATTAATATCAGATGCTTATAGTTGGAAATGCTTTGTTTGACATGTTTGAAAAATGTGGAATTATAGACATGAAAGCACATGAACTGTTTAGTGAGATGCATCAAAGAAAAGCGATCTAATGGAATGCTATGATTGCAGGATATGCACAAGATGTGTTTGAAATGGATTTAGAAACTTCCAGCCAAATGTGATTAGTGAGTATAGATGTTGTAGTGCAACTGCCCAGGTACACATGCATGCAAAATATGTAAGCTTAGATAAGGCACATGAACTATTTGACATAGCGCCTCAAAGATCACCCAATATCCAATGACGGTTGGGAGAAAGAAAACATGAATTTTTTGATAATCTTAAATATTTCTTTATTGATCACTATAAATCTATTATGAATTTAGTCTCAATATTGCAGAAATTTATTCTATTATGAATGCAATATTGAGGGATGTAATCTCTATATTTTTTTTTTAATTAGGAAAAGGTCCTAATAGAATCTCCAACTAATTAATATAGAGAAAGATACCACTAAAGAAAGAAATTCAATCCTCACCACTATGGTCTTGAAGTCTTTTAAGACAATTGGATTCCTATTTTGGCCCGCTTTTCCTTGACCCTATGTTAAGATAGTAAACTAGTTTGAGAGAATCTATTGGGTGGGAAATTGTGTATGGTTGCAATTATTTTCATGCATGGAAAGTGATTTAAAGTTTGGACCAATAGAGGATAAGTATTTCTTGAACCCTCAAGCACATGTGTAGAGCACCGCATGGATGTTTCTCCATTATTGAACTCTTTTAATATGTAAGTAAATTATTTTTGGTTGATGACACAATAAGTGTGGTATTTGTCTTTTCAATATGTTGTGGATAATATTAATCAAATATTGAATTTTTTTGATGCTAGATACACTATGTTTTGGATTGAATTTAGGTAAGCGAAGAGGTAATGGAAGAATAAAAGAGGTACACAAAGGAAGAAGAGTGAAATAGGTGGTTTGGGATGGAGGTTACAAGTATATATGATAATTCGTATGGATAATTTATTGTCTATAAAGAGGCAAATAAGCTATCACAACTTCAACATGAATGAATGCCTCATCTATAGAAGCAAAAGGTACCTCTAATGGTTTCAAAATTTGTCAAAATAGTTATGATATACCAAATAATCAAGTGGAATATCCTTTAGGTAACTAATTTTATCTTCAAACTATTTATTTTGATTTTCATCATATCCTTTCCATGTGCATTTCCCTTGGTTTTAGTCCCATTTTTTCTTTATTTTATTCAAAAAAAAATTTATACATGCCTCTACTTGTCTCACCACTCATTAATTGTTTGGGATTTTCATTCCATTCACCAAGGTTGGCATCTATTCTAAGACTTTGTGTCATGTCCAAGCTAAATGATTTGCCTCTAGTTTCTCTCCAATCTAGTCACCTAGTAGCATGTGAAATCTATCTCTTCCTAATTATTATTCTCTCCATCTTGTTAATGAACATTTCATTAATGAATCCTTCCTCATAATTTTGGATAAGTGAGACAATGTTAGCTCAAGGAATCTTTTCAATCCTCTTTCAAGATTCTTTCCCAAGTAATAATCTTGCATATTGGAAAATAAATTACGCTTCTATTTTTCCAAGCTACTCTTCCTTATAATGTTTAGATTTATTCTAAAGTGCTCATTGTGACTCATGTTTACTACTCTTCCTATTAGTCTCATTCCAATATCTCGTACAAAAATATGGAATGATTACATTTATATTTTATTTGTGTCTCCTAAATATCCACAAAATTTGGAACAATAATACATTTTTTTAATAATATTTAATTGTAAAAGAAAGGATTAAAATCGAACTAAACACTCTAAATAAATTAATCAAGGTTAAAGGGATAAAATAGGATCAATTCATGAAGGAAAGATCTGTTATCTCAAAATTAATAGATTCATGCAGGAAAAGAAATATTAAATCTAGAGATAAAATACTTGAAAAATTTAGCTAGCTAAAAGCGAAAGAATGTTGTCAAGGTCTCATTTTCGCACAGACTAGCAAATGTTGTAGAGGAGAAATCACTATTGAACTTACCCCTATCTCATATAACCCTATGTTGAGACCTCGCTCAGTAGGATTCCATCTAATCATTCATCCATCTTCTTACAATCTAGGTTTTAGAATAGATTTTATTAACACTTCACCTTTTGCCTTTTTTTCAATTCAAGTTAGTTTAGGACAAAAAGTATCATGAGATTGAAATATCATATGATCAAGTTCCAGCTATTCAAGCATTCGACAATTCAATGTAAGTCCCCTTGTGATACCAGCAATCACATCAACCAACTATGTTTATCCACACGTTGTGCCCGACATACCAAAACCTTGGAGTTGTCTCAAGTGATCCTTAAGCAAATCTCCAGCATTTGAGTAACTTTGTTCAAGAGAGGATAAGATACTTTTGGGTATTTTATTCTATGTTCATATGTGCATAAAAAACACATCAACACCTCCCACTTGTCAATGGATAAGCTAAAGTTTCTCTATAATGAATGTTTTATAAGGCACACCACTTAATGAAGGTTTTGCAAATGGGGTGACAAGTTTAATGGGTTTGATCTTGAGACAATCTACATGGTTAAATGTGCTTGATTTAGAGTAGTATTAGTATGGGTGACCTCCTAGGAATCCCTAATGCTTCACCGCTATGAGCATCACTTTGATGAAATGAGTACTAAGTGATCCATTCTTATGAGGGGTTCATGTAAACTACTCATGAGAATTGGTTAGCTTGACTCTAAAACTATGCAAGTGAATCTTGATATAAATATCATAGTATGAAAGTCTTGTGAAAACACTCATTCTTCTAGCATTGAAAGTTGTGAGAGAGTTATTAAGGGGATTATCGTGTGTATAGATTCAATGTATAAGTTCAAGATAGATTTTGAGGTGATATTTCTTTCCTTTTGGTACATCTATCTTTAAATTGGATATTCTTTTGCCTTCATGGTAGGGAGTAAGTAATTTTTATGTGGGTTCCTTTTTTCATTCTTGGATTATTAAGGAAAACATAGTTTGTGAAGAGGAGTTTTTGCTTGTTATCTTATTAAAAAATTGGGTATTAGCTATTATAATAAATGATAGACAAAACAATGTCCTCTAAGGCTGTTGAAAAGAAATATCTATATGATGGATTCTCTTCCCAATTTATCTTCAAAGTTATTTAGTAAATATTTGGGAAACCAAAATAGGGTATGTTGATTTGCAAAGGAAGAACTAAATACAAAAATTCCCAAAAGAAGATGTGTTAGCTAATTATTTTTGTTCCTTTGGTATTTTGGAAGTTGAAATGTTCCTTATATCTCTTCAATCTCCCAAGCTTGTTCCAACAACCATAAAATTTTATGATTGGGATGCAAGGGAGATTAGTGGATTTGATGGGTTGGCTTTGGCTAGATTCACCTAAGACAATTGATTATTTATTAGGCATTGTTGCCATCGATGCATTGTTAAGGTTATTATGGTTGATTATCAAAGCTAGTGGGATTCAAATATAGAGGAGTGTTTAAGATAATTCTTATCATTGGTTGGTTAATAAAAATATTGTTTCAAGATTGATGCACAAACATATTAGAAGGGAACTTTTATGATGTATGTGAAATAATCACATTATTAAGCAAAATAATAAGTAATCTATAGGCAAGAATACTCCATATATAGATATTCTATACAAGGGACATGACTAATTCCACAAACTATAAGATTGACTAGGATTTTCTCATTAGTTGAATCATATAATAGCTAGTGTGTATTGTTGCCTAGATGCATGAATTTGTAGTTTCCATACAACTAAGAAATGATAATGTTTCTAAGTACAAACCAAGTGGGAACTATGGACCCACTAATCTTATTTGTAACCACTCGCCATGACTATATTATGATAACTCTCTTATTGATAATAGAGAGTATCTAATACATTTATTAAGACCCTGATTATGGTCATGGTAGGCCACACAAAGAATGACTTCCATAGGAGGCTAAGAATGTGATCCATGAACAAGAGTTTGTTTCATTCAATCCTTAACATTAACTATCATTAAGGTGGAAGAATTGAGTGAACAACCTCTTATGCTACCTAGGTACCCTAATGTCATATTCTATTAGAATTAAACAATTAGTTAGAGTTCATTCTATTTTTAAATCCAAGCATAGAGGGGGGACTATAATGATCCAACATCATTGAGTGTTTTTAATTAGATAAGAAGGGATTTTGAAAGGGCCCTGATCCCTTGTTCAAAGAGATAGATGAAGCATTAATCCCCACAAAACAACAAAACAACAAGAGGCGGAATAACTAAAGCACAAATGAACCATCCTAAAATTAGGGTGGTTTAAAAAATTGATCCAAAGCTCTTTGATTGAGCACAAAGGAAGGACCCTTCTCTCCAAATCCTATTTTCTTGAGACAATTAAGGGACATAATATCATTGGCACATCCATCATTAGAACCCAAAGCATTATATATCCTTGAATAATCCAAAGGGGAACTCCCTTGATTAGAATTAATATTTTGAATCTCCCAGGAAACAGGGAAAGTTTCATCCTTATTTTTCTCCTTACAAGCATAACAAATAACCGAAGAGTACTCATACTCAAACTTTTGCACCAATTTTCCAAATTTAGAAATAGGTTAATCTAGGTAGGGAGAGCTTGATTGCCATTGAGTGAGGATGCCAAGAATATCTTTGATATAGATAAAAAAATGGGATTAAACTAGGGCTCAAGGACCCATCTACACAATAGCAATCATATGACAAGAGTAACCACTACCATGAGATATGAAACTTTAAACAATGTGACAAAGATATTACTATGTATAACTTGAGAGCATTCAGAATTATACCCTTATTTGATGCAAGGGGTTATATGGAGGAGAAGATAGTGAGAAAGTATGTTTATGTGACTAATTTAGAGATTTTTTTGGAAAATTTTGCCAAAAAATCTCAATTTAGACAAAGTGATTATTGTACTACCTTACATTGTTTTGTCTTAGCTTGAAAAAAAAAGTCTAGTTTAGATTATTTTCCAATAAAGCAAAATGCTCTAACAATATTGTTATCAAATGCAAATATTTAGAAGCTATTCCATATGATATTCTTGATAAAACCATTTCTTTTATAGAACCTGGAAAGGTAAATATTTTAAGATTTGACTATGGAGATAGCCACCCAAGATCTAGAGGTCTAATGGAAATCACAACAAAATGAGAAGATCAATATGACACGAATAAACTATATTCCTATCAATGAATGCAAGTTTACAATATGAATGAATGAGATTATAAATAGAACCCCTTGATTATATAGGTCAAGATGAGACATGTAGGATATCATAAGATTATGAAAGTATCTTAATCTTATGATATGAGACATAAAGTGATAAGTATCCTATGTATACCTTAAGTAAACTTAAATGATAAGGCATAAAAATGACCTGATAGTGGAAGTAGCTAGGTAATATCCCTATTACACCAAAAATTATTGCTACTTGTTCTTTGATTCATCTCATTGATATGGCTCAAATTGAAATAATTCATTTCATCAATCAGAACAAATATATTCAAAATTTTACTAAGAAATAAAACAAGTCTCATGATCCTTACTTTCCTTAAACTGGCCCCTTTTGTTGCTAGCCCTTTACTCAGAAGTATTACTCTCACAAAAAATACAAACTCATTTTTTTGTAAGTGATCCTTTAATCATCATCATCTTCATGCTCCGAGCACACTTACCTTTGCAAGTGCAAGTATCCCAAGCCTCGATCCAAAACTATAATCTACTATATTTGCAACAAGCTTTGCCACATCACTTCAAATTGCTCTTGTAAGAACACAATTGTTAAATTAGTCTACATGACTAATGCAATATCATGGAGGGGTGTAGTAGAAGAAGACATATATCTTTATAAACAATATGACTTTTTTGAATCTGTTCTCAAAGATCAATGATGAAAATAATGAAGATGGGGTTTTTAGTATGATATATGAATTAATTGAACTACATACTATAAGAATGAATAGGTCTCAAGAAGATCAAGGAAGAAGAGGAGAGAGGATCTCCCTATACTAGTAACATATTTAGAGGAAGGTAAATCACAATCTTCTTTTAAAACTTTTATAGTGACTCTGCAAGGTACTAGACCTTTCCTAATTTCTTTCAAATTAGTAAACTAATGAAGACTAGTTAATAAATAAGTTAACTAGGAAGCCAAAACTCCTTCATGAGATTCATATAGAAGGCCAATATCTTAATTGTGCAAATGGGATATAGAAGTGAAGAAGAAGATTTTGAAGAACATTTTGTGGAAGATTTGAAGAAGGGTATTCTTCTAGCCATCCTACCATCATTCTTAATTTTGAAGAAATGAAAGATGAAGAAGAAATTTCCCATATTCATAACTGGTTCCATTTAAGAAATCAAGAAAAGAAACCTACACACCTTGAACCTAAATGTACAAATTGAAGGACAAGATGACTTCTTCCTCCATCCATAGCTCTTATTACTACTGACGAAGGCCTGGGTGTCACCGTTTACACAGCCCATTTTGGGCTCCCTTGCGGTCGTCCTCGCTGGTTATGTGCCAGCCCTTGGCACTTTGTGCCCATGGCACTTCATGCCCCCATTCCTCACTGTGGCTGTGTAAATCACAACAATGAACTTCCCCGCCACGATTAAACCCACAGGTTCGCTATAGAGGTGGGATGAATGAGAGGCAGGATTTTGTAAAGAGGTGGGATTTATGAAATGACTTGGTCTTTTCTTTTTTTCTTAAGTAATGCATGCGGTCATCGGAATTTCGACGAACACAGACACTTTTTCTAAAAAAACCTTAATGTCATTGCCAATTCCTTCTCCGTCGAAATCAAATGTTGCATTATCATCGGAAATCCGACGAAATCAGACATTTTTTCAAAAAAAATCAAGCTTGATCACAATATAGCTTCTCTATCGGAAACCTCCATCAAAATTTTAGGCTAAATGTATTAGTGATCAGTGAAGTATATTGGAATTCATGAGTTATATTCTCCATGAGAATGTTTTGGTCAGTTGGTATTGTCTTGATAATTGGATGTCATCATACACACTGGTAAACCCTTACCGGCATTGGTTTAAGTCTTTACCGATAGAGCTTTCATTGAGGAATCATGACAAGATGCATAATTGGTGTTGATGCAGCTTCTTCGATAATTTCAGGACGTTGAAGATGTTCATTGATCATGCTTCAATTGCTTGAAGACATTGCTTTGGCATGGTGGATGCAAAATAGGTCTGGTACCTATCTAGGTTATGGACCGGTATCATGCTAGTGTGTACTATACATGTTACCTAGATGATTCAATATTTTTTATAGATTTGTTATTATTGTTTTGATCTTAAGCCGACATGGCATATCATTGTAATAAGGAATTATGTAACGATCTTATTATAATATCTTTTAGGTGGCTGACCTAATTGGTTTAGACCTTAGGGTTTGTATAAATAAGAGGTAGAAACTCTTTGTAAATTATCATGGTTATTGAAAAGTTCATGGTCAAGGAATGTAATGTGTGAATATTGTAATATCATTCAAACAAAGGAGTTGATCAATCATTGGTGATTGGATTGGTTTCAGAAGAGGATTTAGTCCTTTGGCATTGAGCTTAACTGGAACTATAATTGGGCATGGTAGATGCTATTTCTGGTACTTCACTCTATTGGATTGTTGTCCATTTATCTTGAGATGGTTGTAGCTTCTCTGTAGTCAGTAAGACTCTTTTGTAATGAGCAGTATGCTCTAGGTAGTGTTCCTTCCTACAAGTGCAAACTGCTCATTGTAACACATACTCTCTACAGAAGTATCATTTCACTGTGGGTAGGCTTCCCACCATGGTTTTTCCCTTTCCAATTTTTCCACATACAAATAAAGGTGTTATGTGGTATTATTTCTTTGCATTGATTATTTGGTTAATTGTTAAGTTCTATTGTTAAGTTAATTGGTACTTGATCTGTTTAAGGTTGTATTGTGGATTAAAACTTATAATTTGTTAATAACTGATTCACCCCCCCTCTCAGTTGTTCACTGATTATCCTAATGATAGGTATCAGAGATTTGGTCCTCTTTTGTAGAAGCTTAACCGCTTGACGTAGATCTTATGGTAGCTAACACTTCTAATCCATCGGCGGCTATTTTCAAAAGAGAAATACCTATACTTGATGGAAAAAATTATGGGATATGGAAAATTCAAATGGAGACTCATCTTAGATGTCTTGGCAAGGATATTTGGGAGATTACTGAGAAATGATACACACCTTAGGATCCAACATCCGGCAATCCTGCTCTTGCAGACCTTGACAAGAATATTGAAAATGATTGTAGAGCTAGAGAAGACATCTTGTGTGCACTTACTGATCAATAGATCATGAGATTGACTAATAAATCATTGACTAAGGTTATATGGGAAAAATTGCAAACTCTGAATGAAGGCAACCCTACTGTCAAAATTGTTAAACTTGATGGTTACAGGGTAAGGTATGAAAACTTGAAAATGGAAGAAAATGAAAGAATTGCTATGTTTATGGAAAGAGTAAATAAGATTGTTATGGGAATTCGATGTTGTGGAGGATTTCTAAGTGAAGATGAAATAGTTTTCAAAGTCTTGAGAGCCCTTCCACTAGCTTAGAAGATGAAGGCAACTACAAATAATGAGTTAAGAATAATGGAAAACACTTCAGTCAATAGAGACATTCTGATTGGGAAATTATTTGCTTTTGAGCTTGAAAAATTTGGATCTTCTGGAGTTATAAAGTTTGAACCTTCTTTTCATGCATCATCAGCAACATCTACTGCCAAAAATGATTAGAGAGTCCTATATGCAAAATAATTGGAAGACATGAGGAAAGAAGATGAAGAGCTTGAACAACTTGAAGCCTTATTTGCTAGAAGAGTACCTAAAGGTCCAACTCGAAGTAAGTATGAAGGAAAAGTACCTTTTAAAATGTTTTGCATGTAATAGGATTGGTCATTTTGCATCTAGATGTCCTGAAAGGAATGCAAGGTCTGAGAAAAGAGTTAAGAAAACTTTTGAGCCTAACCCAAACATATATAGATTCAAGAAAGACAAACATTGTTGCATAGCAGATGAGGAAGGAGTACCTGATGACCCTAGAGATGAACCGGCAGAAGAATCGACTAGTGGATCTGGAAATGGAAAGGAATGGGTGTTCTATGCTTTCAAGGAAGATGAACTAGAACTAGCTATAAAAAATGAAGCGAAGGCGCTAGTAGCAAAATTTGAAGATAAGGATGAATGGGCAATTGATAGTGGATGCTCACATCATATGACTAGAGATAAAATGAAATTTATATCCCTAGAAGAATATAATGGTGGTCAAGTTAGATTTGGAGATGACAAAGCATGTATGATCAAATTTAGAGGTATTATTTCTTTGCATGGAAAGCATAACACTAATAATGTCTATTATGTAAGAGGCTTAAGGCATAATATTTTGAATGTTGGTAAATTAGTTGATAAGGGTTTTCACCTTCAGTTATATTTTGAATGTTGGTAAATTAGTTGATAAGGGTTTTCACCTTCAGTTTAAGGATAGAAAATACAAAAAATCATTAACAAAACTGGTTTGGAGATTGTAACCGGTATTCACACAGGAAGTAATATCTTTCACTTGAAAACTGGTAATAAGACATGTTCAATTGCTCATATTGATGAGAGTTCGCTATGGCATAAGAGGTTATATCATGTTAATTTTGATTATATTGTTAAGATCAATTCAACTAAGGCAGTCAGAGATATACCTAAGATTATGAAGCCTCATAATCTAGTATGTAAGCGATGTCAATTGGGTAAGAAAGTCAGAAGTTATTTTAAAAGCATACATGATAAATCTAATGATGTACATGATTTGATTCACACTAACTTATGTTGTCCAGCAAGGACTAGAAGCTTTCAAGGTGATAGGTATTTCATGCTGATTATTGAGGACTATTCTAGAATGATGTGGGTGACTTTTCTAAGGGAGAAATCTGAAGCTTTTGAGAAATTCAAGATCTTTAAAGAAAAGGTTGAAATAGAAACTGGATTAAAAATCAAATGTCTAAGATCAGATAATGGCAGTGAGTTCACTTCTCATGAATTTAACAGTTATTGTGAGACAAATGGAACCAGGAGACAACTATCTACACCTAGGACTCCTCAACAAAATGGAGTAATTGAAAGAAAGAATAGAACCATTTTGGATGTAGCTAGATCTATGATGATGGAAGCCAAATTGCCTCATATCTACTGGAGAGAAGTAGTGAGTACAAAAGTCTACAGATTCAACAGATTTTACATTAAAGGTGAAACTGGTAAGACCCCTTATGAACTATGGTTTGGACATACACCTACTATTACTATTTTAGAATTTTTGGAAGTAAATGCTATATATCAAAAGAGAAGTTTCAATTGGAAAGTTTGATCCTAGATGTGATGAAGGGATATTTCTTGGTTATTCAATTCAGAGCAAAGCATATAGATGTTATAATAAAATATTGTAGAAAATTGTGGAAAGTTCTAATGTGAAAGTGGAAGAATAGTACATAAATCATTCTATATCATATGACAAGGAACCGACAATGGAAATGATCATAACTGAACCAATAATCCATCAACTAGCACAGGAAGCTGAAACAATTACACCAGCTCAATCATAAAATTCAATTGTGACTAATGATCAGAGTGGTCAACCTGAAGTTCAAAAGACTCCAAGGTATGTAAGATTAAATCATTTTGAAGATCAAATTATTGGAGATGGGAACAAGGGAGTAATGATAAGAAGAAAACTGGCAAATGAAGAGGTATGTCTTATTTCTCAAGTTGAACCAGCAACTGTTATTGAAGCTTATAAGGATAAAAACTGGTTAAAGGCTATGGAAGATAAATTAGATAAAATAGAGAAGAATGAAACTTGGTCTTTAGTTTCTCGACCTAAAAATAAGAATGTTATTAGAACTAAATTGGTTTTTAGAAATAAACTAAATAAGGATGGTCAAGTTATAAGGAACTAGGCTAGATTGGTTTGTAAAGGATATTCTCAAATGGAAGGAATTGATTATGGTGAGACATTTGCACCTGTAGCTATAATTGAAGCTATTAGATTATTTCTTGCCTATGCAGCTTATAAGAACTATAAGGTTTATCAAATGGATGTCAAATGTGGATTTTTTAATGGTGATCTTTAGGAAGAAGTTTACATTGAGAAACCTGATAGATTTTCAATGACAAATGACAAAGACATGGTTTGCAGATTGAAGAAAGCTTTATATAGTTTAAAACAGGCTCCTAGAGCTTAGTATGCAAGGTTGGATAAATATCTTTTGAAGCTTGGTTTAACTAAAGGAAGTGCTAATAGTAATCTATATTATAAGATCACAGATAATGATATTCTAATTATTGAAGTCTTTGTTGATGATATCATTTTTGGAGGAGAAGATAAACTATGCATGAATTTGCTAACAACATGAAAAATGAATTTTAAATGTCCATGATTAGTGAAATGAATTTTTTCTTAGGTTTGCAGATTACTCAAACTGACAAAGACATTTTTATTTGTCAAACTAAGTATCTGAGGGAATTATTGAAAAAGTTTGGTATGGACAATTCCAAACTGGTAAGTACTCCTATGGCTACAAGAGAGAAATTATCTATCAAGGATACTTCTTCACCAGCAAATCTGACAAGGTATAAATCTATGATTGGTGGTCTGCTATATCTAACTCATACTAGACCTGATATTATGAATGCAGTAAATATTGTTTCAAGATATCAAAGTAATCCTAAATAAAATCATGAATGTGCAATAAAGAGGATATTACAATATTTGCAAGGAACAACAGAATATGTTTTATTGTATTCTAGAAATGATGATTTCACTTTATGTGCATATACTGACTCAGATTGGGGAGGTGATACTGATGATAGGAAAAGAACTTCTAGGTGGAGCTTTCTTTCTTAGAAAGAAACTGGTTTCGTAGATAAGCAAAAAATAGTCATGCATTTGTTTATCTACTGCAAAAGTTGAGTATGTTGCAGTAGCAACTAATTGCACTCAAGTTTTGTGGGTGAAGCAAATGTTGAAGGATATCAGGGTAAATTGTAGTGAACTGGTAGTTATCTACTATGATAACTCTGCAGCTATTGACATGTCCAAGAATCCGGTATTTCACTCTAAGACTAAGCATATTTCAATAAAGTATAACTTTCTGAACGACAAGGTAGAAGCAAAGGAAATCAAATTGGTTTATGTGAACACTAAATAACCGATTGTAGATATACTCACTAAACCGCTGTCTAAGGAATCATTTGAATACTTGAGAGACATGTTAGGGGTTTTTGCCCCTCCGGCAAAGACTTGATTGATGCATTATCAGAAACATTATCCATTTCGGCACTGATGAATGGTGCTACTACTCAAGGGGAATAGTCAGCTTTGAGATTGAGAGGTTTATATCATTACTTTGATATTTTTTTGTGAGGTTTCTAGCATTGATGTCAAAGGGGGAGAGATATTGATGTGAAAATAAAAAAAATTTATACATTGGGGAGAGAGATTTATTCAAAACCTTACAAAGATATCATTCACTAGGGGAGAGCTATCGATTGTTCCTTATCTTCCACTTTTTCACAACTAGTATTGCCATTAATGCCAAAGGGGGAGATTTTTGGCACTATGGGTATGTGTGGCATTGATGTTTTATCATTGATGTCAACACTAGCTATTACCGACAGATAGATTTACATTGGTTGATATGGATGGTTATGGGTAGACAGGTTATCAGTATAAAATCTGTGTTACCAGCAGAAGAGATTATCTATTGGACACTTCTGGCATGTTTGGATCAGTAAAGTATATTGGATTTCATGTGTTATATTGTCCATAATCATGTTGATGTTTGTATGTAAGATTAAATCATTCTGAAGATCAAATTATTGGAGATAGAAACAAGGATGTTATAAAAAGAAAAAAATTGGCAAATGAAGAGGTATGTCTTATTTCTCAAGCTGAACAGACAACTGTTATTGAATCTTGTAAGCATAAACATTGGTTAAAGGCTATGGAAGATTAATTAGATCAAATAGAGAAGAATAAAACTTGGTCTTTAGTATCTTGGCCTAAAAATAAGAATGTTATTGGAACTAAATGGGTTTTTGGAAATAAACTGAATGAAGATGGTCAAGTTATAAGGAACAAGGCTAGATCTGTTTATAAAAGATATTCTTAAATGGAATGAATTGATTATTGTGAGACATTTGCAACTCTAGCTATAATTGAAGCTGTTAGACTATTTCTTGCCTATGCAACTTATATAAACTGTAAGGTTTATCAAATGGATGTCAAATGTGAATTTTTGAATGGTGAGATTAAGGAATAAGTTTACATTGAGCAACCTGATGGATTTTCACTAACAGATGACAAAGAAATGGTTTGCAGATTGAAGAAAGCTTTATATGGATTGAAACAGGCTCCTAGAGCTTGGTATGCAAGGTTGGATAAATATCTTTTGAAGCTTGGTTTTACTAAAGGAAGTACTGATAGTGATCTATATTATAAGATCGCTAATAATGATATTCTGATTATTGAAATTTTTGTTGATGACATCATTTTTGGAGGAGAAGATAAACTGTGCATGGAATTTGCTAACAACATGAAGAATGAATTTGAAATGTCCATGATTGGTGAGATGAAATTTTTCTTACGTTTGCAGATTACTAAAACTGACAAAGGAATTTTTATTTGTCAAACTAAGTATATGAGGGAATTGTTGAAAAAGTTTGGTATGGAGAATTCCAATCCGGTAACTACTCCTATGGCTACAAGTGAGAAATTATCTATCAATGATACTTCTACACTAGCAAATCCGACAAGGTATGAATCTATGATTGGTTGTCTGTTATATCTAACTAAGACTAGACCTAATATTATGAATGCAGTAAGTATTGTTTCAAGATATCATAGTAATCCTAAAGAAAATCATGAATGTACAATAAAGAGGATGTTCCAGTATTTGCAAGGAACCACATAATATGGTTTACGGTACTATAGAAATGATGATTTCACTTTATGTGCATATACTGACTCAGATTGGGCAGGTGATATAGATGACAGGAAAAGCACTTCTAGTGGATCTTTCTTTCTTAGAAAGAAACTGGTTTCATGGATCAACAAAAAAGAGTCATGGATTTATTTATCTACTACAGAAGCTGAGTATGTTGTAGCAATAACTAATTGCACTCAAGTCTTGTGGATGAAACAAATGTTGAAGGATAGCAAGGTAAATTGTAGTGAACTGGAAGTTATATACTATGATAACTCTGCAACTATTGACATGTCTATGAATCCGGTATTTAACTCTAAGATTAAATATATTTCCATAAAGTATAACTTTCTGGAGGACAAGGTTGAAGCAAAGGAAGTCAAATTAGTTTATGTGAATACTAAAGAATAGATTGCAGACATATTCACTAAACTATTGTCTAAAGAATCATTTGAGTTTTTGAGAGACACGTTAGGGGTTTCTACCCCTCCGAGAAAGACTTGATTGATGAATTTTTTCATTAGTCTGACATGTATTATTAGAGACATTATTCATTCCGACACTGATGAGTGGTGCTAGTACTCAAGGGGAGTAGTCTGCTTTAAGATTCAGAGGTTTATATCATTGCTTTGATATTTTTGTTAGGTTTTTGGCATTGATGTCAAAGGGGGACTGATAGTAATTTGAAAAATTATTCAGAACCTTACAGAGATATCATTCACAGGGGGAGAGCTATTGATTGTTGGTTTTCTTCCACAGGGCGAGACTTGTTTGGCATTTCTTGGTTCTTAGATGTTTTTCACATCTAGTGTTTCCATCAATACCAAAGGGGGATATTGTTGGCATTATCGATGAATTGATTATGTGTTGCATTGATGTTTTGTCATTTATTCCAACACTAGCTATTATGGTTGGTTACTGATAGACAAGTTTTGGTTATGGGTAGAAGTTCTAGTGTTACCGACAGAAGAGACTATCTGTTGGACACTTCCAACATGATTGGATCAGTAAAGATGCTCTATGAGCATGTTTTAGTCAGTTTGTATTAGCTTGGTAATTGAATGCTATCATACATTCTGGTAAACCCTTACTAGCACTAGTTTAAGGCTTTACCGGTAGAGCTTTCATTCAGGAATTGTGATAGGATGCATAATTTGTGTTGGTGCAGCTTCTTCATGGATTTCAAGATGCTGAAGATGTTCTTTGATCATGCTTCAAATGCTTAAAGACTTTTCTTTAGCGTGGTGCACCCAAAATAGGTCTGGGACCTATCTAGGTTATGGACTAGTATCATGCTAACATGTACTCTACACATTACAGGGATGTTTTGAGATGATTTATGGATTTGTTATTATTGTTTTTGTCTTAAGTCGACATGGCATATCATTGTAAATGGAATTATGTAATGATATTATTGTAATATCTTTAGGTGGCTGACCTAATCGGTTTAGGCCTTAGGGTTTGTATAAATAAGAGGTAGAAACTCTTTGTAAAGTAGCATGGTTATTGAAAAGGTAATGGTCGAGGAATGTAATGTGCAAATATTGTAATATCATTAAGGTAGAGGATTTGATCAATCATTGGTGATCGAATTGGATTCAGAAGAGGATTTAGTCCTCCAGCACTGAGCTTAACTAGGACTATAATCAGGCATGGTAGATTCTATTTCCAACAGTTCACTCTATTGGATTGTTGTCCATTTATCTTGAGATCATTGTAGCCTCTCTGTAGTCAGTGAGACTCTTTTGTAATAAGCAGTACGCTCTAGGAAGTGTGCTTTCATGCAAGTGCAGGCCTCTCTTGTAACACATACTTTCTGTAGAAGTATCATTTGATTGTGGGTAGGTTTCCCACCATGGTTTTTCCCTTTCTAGGATTTCCATATACAAATCATAGTGTCATGTGGTATGGTTGCTTTGCATTTATTATCTAGTTAATTGTTAAGTTGTATTGTTTACCAGTATCTATTCCTACTGGCATCTGTGTGCTTTACCAGTTCTTGATTTTTTTAAGGTTGTATTGTGGATTAAAAGTTATAATCTGTTAACAATTGATCCCCCCCCCTCTCAGTTGTGTGCATGATATTTTGTTGGTATTTTGATGATGTTTAGTTGAGATTGTCATTGATGAACACACACTTATTTGATGTATGAGTTATGCTCAACCGGTAGTTGTTCCAACTGGTATTGTATGTCATTAAATGTAGTCATTAGACTATCAGTATTTTGCAGAAGATGTTTTACTAGTCACAGATTGAGTCAAGACCCCAAGTAGTATGAAGACCCAAGTGGTGTGAAAAGACCAACTGGTATGAGGATCTCAAGCGGAACGAAGGACCCGAGTGGTAGTTAATTTTTTATCGAAAAACTATGATTTTCTAGTCTTTATTTTTGACAACCGGTAATCGGTATATTGTATTAACCGGTATATATGTGATGAGTTAACAATCGGTATGTGATGAGTTTCCAACTGGTATTACTATAATGTGTGATGAGTTATCATCCACCGACACTTTGGTAGTGTTTTTGTGTTGTGTTACCAAATGTGTCTAGATGCACTATACCTAGGAAATTGTAGCCTAATATTATTGGACCGACATGAAATTAGATTCCTTTATAAGGACATCATGTCTAGGTTTTGGATATAGAGAATAGAAAGTTATTATGTGTGAACATTGAAGAGAAGATTAGGTCTGTGTGAAGAGATAGAGAGTTCAATATAGAAGACTGAAGTAATGCTGAAATGCATTAACAAGGAGCTGTCAAGGATCTAATTAAGCATATTGTGCTATTGTCTAGATCATTCACTTGTTGATTACTTATATCTTCAATTAGTCTAAAACCCTTAACCGGGTAGGCTCAGCCAAGCCTTTGTAAATCCTCTAACAAGGTGGTTCACAGTTGTGAATCTAAAATCCTCTAACGGGTAGTCTTTAACAGGATTTATCTCCTAACAGAGATCTAGATTCCTAACAAGATCTGTTCTGGTGAAGAACATTGTAAGACTTTAACTGGTCTGACCTTAACTGGTCTGGTGACTATTCTGTAGATAGTTGACTTGTGAGTTTTACTCACCGTGGTTTTTCCCATTTGGGTTTCCACATCAAAACATCTTGTGTTATGGTAATTGTGCTTTTGTGGGTGAATGCTTTATTTTCTATTTGTCTTGTTTATGTCTTAACCCGTTTATTGTTTAATCTACTACACCAATCTACAGTTAAACTACTTAAGAGATTGTTTAAGTTTTGGGGTATACTAATTCACCCCCCTTCTTAGTATTCATCAATTGGTATCATAGCCAACCTTTCTATAAGTCTAACCACTTGGAAGGAGATATGGGGGAATACAATATTAGGGAACTCACTCATCATCTTACTCAGAATGAAAAAGACTATGATGAACTCAAAGTCAATTATAAAACCTCTTTAGCCAAGAGAAGGGAACTTGTTGAGAAATTGATGGAATTCACTGAAAATAGCTCTTCTGATGAAGTAGACATAAAAGCCCTAGTTGGAGAAGTTGAAAAACTGAATGAATCCAAAATCAACCTAAGAAGAGAGCTAGAAGGACTAACTATCAAGATGAGTCAAGAGCTAGAGAATAGGAGAAAAGCTGAAGATTTGGTAAAAGACAAGGACCATGAGATCTTTAAGTTGAAACAAGAAATCGGTAACATTACTGCCTATCTGCAAGAGGGTAAAGAAGAGAAAGAAGAAATACAAGTTGAACTAAATATAGCTATCTCTCAGAATGAAACCTTGATGTAAACCAATGTTGCTATTTCCAAGGAACTTGTTGAGACAAAAGAGATACTTGCTAAATTCAACCAGAGTACTGCTAAGTTGGAGCAAAAGCTAGAATCGGTAAAGCCAACAAAGGATACCACTGGACTTTGTTTCTATGGATATGAGGAAGGTGAAACCTCTGGAACCAAAAGTGATCCACCAAAGAAGAAATTGGCACCTAAAAATAAAGGTAAGCAAAAGTTTAAACCTATTTGCTTTAATTGTTTTAAGGAAGGACATACTGCCAATGTATGTAGAAGCAAGGCTTACAACAACTTTCCTTACTTTCAAAACAATGTGGCTAGATCCAATAGATTTAAGGGTCACTGTTATGAATGCAAGAAGTTTGGGTATAGAGCTTTTGAGTGCAGGTTAGTTATGCACAACTGTGGAAGATATCCATCAAGAACTAAAGAAGTATTCCTAGAACTCCATATGAACCGAAACCCAAACCAGTACAGAACATATGACCATTGGTCAAATGGTTATGGAGAGGCAACCAATTGGAGAGTAACCTATTTGATCTGTCATGGTAGTAGTCACACTACTACAACATGCACGAGGAAGAATGAAAAGGTGAATACTGGACCATGGAGAGAACCTAGTATGGTATGTTATCATTTTAACAAACCAGGACACACTGTTAGATCATTCAGACTAAGAAAGAACCTATCGGGAGAGATACCGATCAACCCAAAAGGGAAGATTGATGTTGAAACTGTTCAAGCAAAAATGAATAAAACCTGGAAAAAGAAATCAGAAGAAGAGACACAGGATATACCTATCTCCGCACCAAGTGTGGAAATCCCTGAACCGGAAAACTAAGCTTCACAAAATCTCAGGGGGAACATATCAGTGAAATATTTTGAATGTCCAGAGTATATCAGTAAAGTATCCTTATCGGTATTTATTACCTATCAATTGGCAGAAGAACTGAAATGGTAAAAGGCAAAAATTAGGGTTTGTGACCTAATAGAAATGAATTTATTATGGTAGGTGGGAGTTTTTAAAAGTGATTTTCATTGTTATTTTTACTTACCTATTTCTGAGAAAAGAATTTTCTTAGCGCAGTGCAACCAGAGTGATTTGTCTAGCATTCGAAGAGAGTTTGGAAATCTTGCACAAGATCTGGGAACCATTTTCTAAGCAATCAGTAAGGAAGTCTAAGTAGTAAACAAGCATCTGAAGTGGTGTGTCGCACTCAACATCAGCAAAACCTAAGTTCAGAGTGTGAAGGTATTTCTCAAAAATCATTCTTATCATTTGAATATGGCTTCTGCATCCCAAATCCCCTCTAGTTCTATTGCACCCGTAGATGCATTCAAATTTCTTCAAAAGAAAATGAAATACAATGCCCTATCTCAAATTCCCGCAAGAGTTATTGTTGAAGGCAATATTTCAGGGTATATAGATTCTAATGTGGAAGACCTAGGATCCCTAGTAACTCACTCCTAGCTAAGTTTGTTCGGTGGAGATGACAAGAATATTAAACCAGAGTATAGCATTCTACAGAAGAAGAAACTGCACAATGCGGTATAATTTCTGGAAGAATTCTCAGAAGAACATATTCGGATTATCCTCAGTAGAGTCCATGGTGACAAGATGTACCTCGAGCGGACCCATGACATCACACCAGAAGCAACTCATGCTATCACGCGATTCTGCAATGTTGGGGAAGTACTAGTTCTATGGAAGGTCACCAAAACTAAAATGAAAGAGCTTACAGGTTTTGTGAGTGACCAACACGCAATGACCGTAAACACCATTAATGATCTGGTGAAATATACTTGCATGGTCATTGGTTACAGGATATTTTATGCCAACAGAATGAATTATATCCCTAGTTCTACACTAAATGCTGCTTACAGGTTGATTAAGGAAGATGTTAAATATGACCTATGTACCTATCTACAGAAGCAATTGTTAGAGAATCTGAAGTCCATCAAACTGGATAAATTACTGAGGTTCAAGTTTGGCCAACTTTTGGTCAGACTATTCTTCTATTTTCAAGGTTATTTCCCCGGAGTCAATGATGTTCAATGGTCTACTAACCTACTAGTTTCCAGACAGATTAATGAGAGTCTACAAGTAGTAGGAACTACATATCCTGAGGTTCTAAATAAGTATTTTGATGAATTCAAACTAAAGATGAACCAGAGAATGAGGATATCTGGCGATTTAGTGAAGAAGTATGAAGATGACATCTGCTTCACAATAAGGATGGATCACTATATAATGGAAGCGGTGGAACCAAGAAAGGATGTCATTGATCCTATGGGGTATGAAGTGGTGAATGACATATTGATCGGGTATGCCTCTACCCTACTTGCCTCACCACTGGATGCCAAGAAGAAAAGGACCCATACCTACTTCGAGAGGATCACACCTAGTGAGGAACCGAAGCAGAAAAATAATAAACCAGTGCCATCGGCATGGGCACCAATTACATTTGCCAGTCCGAAAGTGACCAAGTGGTCACCAGCCAAAAAAAAATGAGAGACTATTCCAACAAAAGTATTTGAGAGGAAGCGAAGATCCAGGACTCTCTCACCGGAGTCAGAAGACACTGAACCGGAGATTGAAATAAATAAGACAAGGCAATCGAGCAAAAAGATAAAGTCTATCAATAATGTACCAACAACTTTCGCACCAGTAAATATAGATATTACTTGTTATAAACCAATGACACATTGTCAGAGGACAATAAAGAATATTAGGAGGAAAGTGCTTGATGATTTAAAGGAATACTTTGATGATTTTAATGATAATGAGAAAGAGGATGTAGAATAGGAGGTCATTAAATATTTATGTATTAATGATCGGTCACCTTTTGAGATCAAATCTGTTACTACAAATTCTTTATATGATTCTTTGAACAACAAATGGTGCATTTCCATAGAAAAGGAGAAAGACATCAGGGAGAAGGTTTTAGCTCAACATTTTCCAGATGCCTCTAACTCTGAATTGTTTGAAATCATGGATAATTACAAAGGCATTTTCTTCATGTGAAGAAGAAGACTTTAGCTACTAGAAGGTAAAACCTCTGAAGTTGAAAAGGATACACTTATACAGGATAAAGCTACTATCAAAATGCATCAAGTATTTGAAGCTACTAGGAAGGCTCAAATACAACCTGGCATATCCTCAGTCAAACTAGATGAGGTATTTGACAATCAAGGTGAAAGAGTGACAGAACAAAATGACCCTATTGATGTTGATGCCTTAGACTTTGAAGCAGAGAAAGAGAAATAGCACACAGAGAAAGAAGATGAAAGAAGAAGTAAAGAGGAAAGAAGAAGAAAAGAGGAAGGAAGAAGAAAGGAAGAAGGAGGAAGAAAAGAAGAAGAAGGAAGACGATCAAGAAGAAGAGAAGAGAAAACAATTAGAGATCAAGGCCAAAGAAGGAGGGTAGACTCCTAAGGTAACCAATGATCAAACCAAGAAGATTGATTCCACCAATCCTATTGATCTAACTCTTGCATGTGTGACTCAATCAACAAATAATAGGATGTCTATCAATTTGCTATTGACACCCTTACCAGTCTAATTCCTGGTACTAGCCTCTCTAGTACCAACTCCTCTCTATCCAAGCTAAAAATTCTTTGTACCGTAGTGGAGGACTAGGTAAAATGCTTGGAGGATGTTACTCAAGCCACTACAAGGAAGAACCATGAAAAGGAACTCAATATTTCCTTAGTAAAGCAAATGAATGAACACAAGACACAACTACTGAAGTAGAAGGATGATATAAGTGTTGCTATGGGTGAGGGTAACCTCTTGTTGGGTGAAATTTGCCAACCTTATCTGTTTTGTGAAGATGTGCTCAAATAGAAGGCTCAACTCCAATCAGAGTTACATAAATATATCTGCAACTTCAAGATGCCTTATGATCAATTCACTGTATATGGACAAACTGTTCATCATCTTTAGCATCAGATTGCCAAGATGGACTTAGAAATCAGCAACCGGACTCAAGAGTTGCAATAGCTTCAACTGCTCCTATTGCCAAAGTTGTAGGTTCTACATAGATGTTTTCTCAATCTAGAAGCTATTACAGTAAATCAAGAAATGAGAACCAATGATGAAATGGAAGAACTGGCATTCCAGATGAAGACTAAAAGTGAGATTGCTACCTCACTACTTGAGTCATGGACATCGGACATGAAGACTTTTGTGCAAAACTTTAAATCTGTTTTTGAGAAATTTCATTCCTTATTGTCATGAACATCTACTCTATTTTTATTCTATGCAAAAAGGGATACTTAGCATTATTTTGTCATTGTTGGAAAATGGGGATTAGTATATATTAAAATTTTGGTGCTTTGGTCAATGTTACCATTTTATGCACATACTTATTTTTTTTTAAAAGGGAGTAGTATATATGCTTAGGGGGAGTAATTTTGATTATGGCATCATTTTTGTAAACCACTTAGATATCAAAATTTTCCTAAGTGTTGCCAAAAATGCCAAAGGGGGACATTGTTGGTATTTTGATGATGTTTAGTTGTGATTGTCATTGATGGACACACACTTATTTGATGTATGAGTTATGCTCAACCGATAGTTGTTCCAACTGGTATTGTATGTCATTAAATGTATAGTCTTTAGACTATCAGTATTTTGCAGAAGATGTTTTACTAGTCACAGATTGACTAAAGACCCCAAGCGGTATGAAGATCCAAGTGGTGTGAAGACACGAAGTGGTAGAAGGACACGAGTGGTGGTTAATTTTTTATCAAAACACTATGAGTTTCTAGTCTTCATTTTTAACAATCGGTCATCGGTATATTGTATTAACCAGTATATATGTGATGAGTTAACAACTGGTATGTGATGAGTTACCAACCGGTATTACTGTAATGTGTGATGAGTTATCATCCACCGATGCTTTGGCAGTGTTTTTGTGTCATGTTACCAAATGTGTCTAGATGCCCTATACCTAGGAAACTGTAGTCTAATCTTATAAGACCGACATGAAATCAGATTCCTTTATAAGGACATCATGTCTAGGTTTTGGATATAGAGAATAGAAAGTTATTATGTGTGAACATTGAAGAGAAGATTAGGTCTGTGTGAAGAGATAAAGAGTACAGATATAGAAGACTGAAGTAATGTTGAAATGCATTAACAAGAAGCTATCAAGGATCTAAATAAGAATATTATGCTATGGTATAGATCATTCACTTATTGATTACTCATATCTTTGATAATTCTAAAACCCTTAACCGGGTAGGCTCAGCCAAGCCTTTGTAAATCCTCTATCAAGGTGGTTCACAGTTGTGAATCTGAAATCCTCTAATGGGTAGTCTTTAATAGGACTTATCTCCTAACAGAGATCTAAATTCCTAACAGGATTTCTTCTGGTGAAGAACATTGTAAGACTTTTACCAGTCTGACCTTAACCGGTCTGATTACTATTCTGTAGATAATTGACTTGTGAGTTTTACTCACCGTGGCTTTTCCCATTTGGGTTTCCACGTCAAAACATCTTGTGTTATGGTAATTGTGCTTTTGTGGGTGAATGCTTTATTTGCTACTTGGATTGTTTATGTATTAACCTATTTATTGTTTAATCTGCTACACCGGTCTGCAGTTAAACTACATAAGAGATTGTTTAAGTTTTTGGGTATACTAATTCACCCCCCCTCTTAGTATTCATCATCTTCCACCCAGCCAGCCTTTGGAGTTAGAGGTCACAATTAACACAAAAGAGCTCAAAAAGACAAGAAAAAAGACTTATTTCTAGTACCTGGACAAATGGAATGGTCTTCCCATGAGTATGCCACATGGATGTAAGAGAATGACATTACCCAAGATGGTTACATAGTTGTAGGTCCGAATTGAAGTGGAACTCGAGTTTTTTCTTCCTTGGGAGTATAGTGAAGGATTACCCTAGGAACCTGTGTATGGTCAATAAGACCAGTTTGGGCCATTATTGTTCATTTGGACCTATTTGTGAAAATTTGGGGTCCATTGGTCTAGAAATATGAAAGTTGTAAAAAATTACCAATGTTCTCATGACAATTTTTCCTGTGATGTGACAACTTCTCAAAAGTTGGTTAAGAGATATTAGTGGGTACTTGTAGGATGGTTATAAAGAATATTTTGGTCACACAAGAATATATTTGGGGTACAAACTTGTATGAGGGGATGGATTTATAGAGAGGACAATATTATTTAATGAGAAAACCTCCAATTTCTTGCATTTTTTATGTTTTGCTCTATTATTTCAATTTGCATAGATTGTACAAAACTCATCATGGCCTAAGATCACTTGGAGTTCTCTAGCACTTGACTCTTGTTTATTTTTCTTTTGGTGTCAATAAATTCA
This sequence comes from Cryptomeria japonica, assembly GCF_030272615.1. Taxonomy (NCBI): domain Eukaryota; kingdom Viridiplantae; phylum Streptophyta; class Pinopsida; order Cupressales; family Cupressaceae; genus Cryptomeria; species Cryptomeria japonica. The sequence goes on along the minus strand of NC_081411.1, from coordinate 89,646,065 downwards.
TTATGTTTTTTGAAAGTTATTGGCATTTTTCTAAAACTGGTTTGGAACCCTAGTTCGAGTAACCAATAACCTTAAATATTGTATGTAACTCCATTCCATAGGTAAAAAAATTTAGAAATTGATGAAATGGTAGATATTTGTATGTATTTTCATGTTCCATGGTTGCAAGACTATAAGGTTTGGTTTGCACATTCTTATAATGGACTGTGTGCTTGATATCATCATGCATCAAGCTAAATGGTGGATAAAAGGCTGAGTTTGTGAAGGTTAATGAGAAAATTTGACCCCACAAGGTTGGAGAATATTAGGGAAGGGTGTGTAAGGGTCAAATTGACTCAATTCTAACAAGGACTGGTACAAAAAACAAACCTTTGGGCCAATGTGGATGACTGCCCTTTTGGAACATAGTTGATAGTCTTGGGTAAACCAATTAACAATCATGATTGTTCCTTTTTGGAGTCACTTTGAAGCCTCCAAAAGGTGTTTGGTAGTGAAATAGGAGTTCTCCTAGACCATCTTGGGGTGATAGATTCATTAATGGCATTTTCACATTTATCAAGGGTTGAAACCTCATACTTACATAGTCAAAACAAAGTAGTCCTAAAGATTGGGAAATTGGTATTATATGCTAACAAATGAGAATTCCACATTGTTCCACAAGACATAGAATAAGGCCTAGTCAAGCCTTTCCCCTATCCAAAGCCATGTCTAAATATTCAAGCCTTTAAGTGGCTCATGGTGTAGGTTAGTAAATGTATCCAAATGAGTAGTCCTAATGTTGTGTTGTAGAAGTCCCTACAAGTTGATATGGTCATCTTAATCAAACCCCTACCTCTACATCAAATTTCTATCATTCCTTTTCAAAACCAAATTTTCACAAGATTTTTATTCTTCATAAAGTTTCAAATAATTCACTAACATTTTTTATTGTAGGGATTCAGTAGTCATGATGATATATTCAGACACACCTAAAAATTTGTTGTATTTGTTACCTTCTCTCTTCTTTGCAACATCCTTACTCTCCCAGCAATCTTGTCATTCATTCATTTCTAGTGCACAAGATTTTTATCAATACATGTTACTTCATCTTTCACAAGCTAAGTTTGTAATAAATTTTGTTGGAGATGGAGGATAAACTTGAAATAATTTTCAATAATTTTTTATTATTGATGTAATGGTAACCCTTATTGTTTAGATGGTCTCCACCAATTGGTGTGTTCTAGTTTTTGTTATTCTTGTCTATGAAAGGTAGTGTTTATTATTATAATTTTTTTTTTGGTCAGGGATTGTTGAGACGTTGTTCTTTAGGTTTTGTTATTCTTGTCTATAAGGGTTAGAATTTTCTTATTGTAGAAATTTTTTGAGTGGGGATTGTTTAGATTAAGATATTTTAAAATTAATACACATGAATATTGATTTTATATTTTTTTTATTAAGATAAAATGGGTTTTATAGGGACCTGAAACCCAAATCCCAAAACAAAATAGCTAAATAGTAGCAAAATAGTTGAAACGAAGCGACCCAACAAAGACAAAAATAGGGGAAACACCCAACAGAGCCCAAATAAAAAAAAAACAATAAAACTTGGGCTAGCCTACCAAAAAACTAACTAAGAGCTTCCATAAGCTCAGATTTTTTCTCAATGAATTTTTTGTTGATTTCTTCGAGGTCCTCCAAGATGATCCTCCTATCACCTTTATCTTGGTTCCTCCTCCTGGTTCTACAAGATGGACTTGTAGACACTTGAATTTTCGATCCCTGTAGATTTTTATCCAAATTTTTCTTTTTAGATTTAACAGTTGATGGCAAAATGCTACTAATCGGCTAGGGTTTATGCATAATAATTTTCTCATTAAATTTTTTGGGACCATTAACATGGTTATTCATGTCTTTTTTTTCTAATATCCACCAAAGACCTAAGATTACCTTTTATCTTGTCCATACCCTTCTCCAACTTGACAATTCTAACTTCATACTTAGAATTTATGACCTTCACATCTTCAGTCAAATTGTGAGTCATTTTCAAAAGTTTATCAGTTTTATCTGGCATGGAGTTATTAGTGAAGGTATTGATGATATATTTTATGCCTTGTTTGATGAGAATAATTTCACTAATTACCCAATGGAAACACTTCTCTTGGCTAGATGTGGAATTAGCTAAAAGTATGTCAATATCTACTTCATCGCCTTTATTATTTTTGGGGTTCATCTGGTCCACATTGAGGGGTATATCCAACTTTATCTTTTCTTCCCCTTTATCTTCTATATCCATTGCTTCCCCGATGTTTTTTTTGTTCGGATTTGTTATGGTCAATCACTTGGGGTTTGAAAGGTGGGGTCTTATAGTTTTTAGCTACAAATCTAGGGTGGGGTTTACTTTTTCTCCTACTACTAGTTCCTAACGTAGCTTTCTGGGGGGGATCCTCTTCCTCAAAGGGCCAATACTTTGGGTCATCATCAGACACATGAATATTATGCCAATACATGGTCATCTCAGCCGACCCCTTCTCATCCTAAAATTCAGTGTCTGACACCACATGAACATCAGGGTTAGAGGAGAGTTTAGGGTTGCTCTCAATTTTGTGGACTAGTGTAGGTTTAACCCCATTCATTTTAGCATATTCCATGATAAGGAGAATTATCACTATTTTTGGAATGTGTAGCAAGACCATTATGTGAGATTTTGCCAAGACCATTCTGTGAGATTTTGCCAAGACCAAGGGCACAATGAAAAGAACAAAATAGAGACAAAAGTATAACAAGAACCAACTGTATTCTCATCAATTTACAAATGATCAATTGGATAATACAATGAATATGGGCCTTCTTATATAGGTAGCGCCATATGGATATGTGAGAACACAATCATGACATGTGGGTTAATGAGAAATAAGGGTAGGTAGGAGAAATAATATAATATTCCACAAGAGGTGGATGACCCACCGAATGTGGAGCGTAATAGCAAGATAAGACCACAAAAGGCAGAATTTCTCCTATAAGCTACATCCCTATGTGCACACTTCCCTAAGTGTCTCATATCCAAACTATTATAAGATGCATTATTTCTAAGTTAACCTAAGTAAAGTGTAATTATATCCTATAAGAATAAATAATTACACCAACACTCCCCCTTAAGTGAAACTTAGGGTAATGAAGACTCAAGTCAACAATACAAGATGGATCCCTATGCAATGTTATCTCTCACAAACAAAGAAAGGGAGAAAGCCCAGTCGGAAAAAATTCCCCCCAAAAAGAGAGATGAATGTACAAAAGACTCTCAAAGAAGAAGGACAAAACCTCAAAGAGGAAAAAGTCCCCCCCATAAGAGAGGAACGAGAAGTCAGCTAACACCCCATAATGAGACATCCCACACCCCCAAGAGAGCTTGCAACTACTGGAACTTACTCTAGGTGAAAGGTTTGGTCAATATGTCTGCAACCTACTCCATTGTAGGACAATACTGCAAATAAATGACTTGCTCCTAAATTAGCTCTCGGATGTAGTGCATATGGATCCCGATGTGTTTCATCCGCTAATGTTGGACTGGGTTCTTCGAGATGGCAATTGCACTCTGATTGTCACAATGTAGGATTGGCAGTCATGGAGTGGTGAATGCAAACTCTGTGAGAATATGCTGAAGCCAAATGGTCTCAGTTTTTGCGTTAATAGACCCTCTATACTCACCCTTAGTTAAAGAGAGAGCAATAGCATGCTACTTCTTTCTCTACCAACAAATGGGGCCCGAACCAAGGTGGAAGTTGTAACCTGAAGTAAACTTATGATCATCAAGATCGCCAGCCCAATCGGAGTCTGTGTAACCAACCAAACGAAGTCCTGTGCTTGCTGCATAGTGAATCCCATAATGATGTGTACCCTAGATGTAATGAAGGATGTGTTTGTCGGATTTCTAATGAATCTCATGTGGTTCCAGCATGAAGTGGGAAACCATGCCAGCCGCAAATAAAATATCAGGGCATGTGTGAGTCATGTAGATGAGACTAGTTATAAGTTGACAATACGACGTGGCATCAACTGGAGGAGAAGAACACCTAGCCTCAAGCTTGACTCCTAAAAGAAAGGGAGTCGATGCAAGCTTACAATCAGCCATATGAAAGCATGAAAGTAGATCAAGAGAATACATGGGCTATGAAAGAGTAATCCCGAAAGATGACTATGAAATCTCTATCCCAAGAAAGTAGTGCAAAAGACCCAAGTTAGTCATAGAAAATATGTCATGGAAAGTAGATTTTACACAGCTAATGATGGATGCGGTGCACCCTGTAATGATCAAATCATCAACATAGAGCACAAGTATCAAGTGTGATTCATCCTATCACAAAATGTAGACCATCGGATCAGAATGACACTTGGTGAACCGTGCTGAAAGAGGAAAGGAATCCATCTTGGTGTACCAAGCCCTAGGGACCTTCTTAAGGCCATAGAGAGATTTCCTTAGTCTGCAAACCAAGGAAGAATCTTGGATGAAATCCTATGGCTCCATATAAATCTCCTCATCAACATCCCCATGAAGAAAAGCACTCCTCTCATCCATCTAATATACAGCCCAACCCTGAGTTACAGAAATAGCAAGTGTTAAGCGAATGGAGTTCATCTTGGTGATAGGCACAAAGGTCCCAGTATATTCAACACCTGGAACCTAAGAGAAACCATTTGCAACAAGTCGAGCCTTATACTTAACCACACTACCATCCATTACAAACTTGGTCTGATAGATCCACTTACACTGAACCATCTTCCTCATCTTAGGGAGAGGGACTAACTCGCATGTGTTGTTCCTCATCAAGGAACTATACTCTTCCTGCATAGCTTGGTCCCACTCGGGAACCCCTGATGCTTCCTGAAATGTCTGTGGATCAGAAGTAGTAGCAATGAATTCAAGTGGAAGGTCCTGATGTTGTGATTGAGTCCTCTGTGTATCTCAAGGACCCCAACAAGAGAACTTGTTAACTCAAGTGTCTGTCGAGCCCAATGAGGTCTAGGTGGAGTTGGAGAATGAGGCCCCTCAAATGCAAGTGGACCCTGTGGAGGTGTATCCCTGTGAGTCGGAGTTGAACGAGTCTCATCATCTAAATCAATCACATCACTATCCACAATTGAGGAAGGTGGAGGAGGTAAAGAGGCTAAGCTAGGAGAGTTTTCCTCAAAATGAACACTCCTCTCAATAAACACATTGTGTGTCTCGAGATCCATCAATCGATATGCCTTAACACCCTCAGGATATCCAACAAAAATACAAGGCCTACTCTGAGGTTCCAATACCTTGCATTTCTATGGAGCAATACAAGCCCATGCGAGACACCCAAAGACTTTGAAATGTCTCACAATCAATTTCCTACCAAACCAAGCCTCAAAAAGAGTAATACCTATCAAAGCTTTGTGAGGAACCCGATTTTGGATGTATGTGGCACAACTGATAACCTCTTCCCAAAAGGCGGGATCAAGAGAATGTGGATATATCATATAGCTAGCCATTTCTTTGAGAGTTCTATTCTTGCGCTCTGCAACTTTGTTTTGTTGTGGAGTGTAAGCAACAGAATGCCGAAGATCAATCCCCTCAAATGTTCAAAAATCCTCAAGTCTTTGGTTCACATATTCCCTTCCATTATCTGTGCGAGGAATCTTGACCACTTTCCCTGATTGCTTCTCCACATGAGCCTTGAAGTCTTGAAATATGTCAAAGACTTCACTCTTAAAAATAAGAAAGTAGACCCAAGTGAAGTGGGAGTAGTCATCAATGAAGGTGAGGACATAGCAGGCCTTACTAAATGGAGGTGGTGGAAATAGACCTTCTACATTGCTGTGAACAAGTTGAAGACCTTACAAATCTCTCCAAACTTTCCCTTTATAAATCTTCTCAGGATGCTTGCCCATGGAACATCCTAAACATACACCCTCTCAAAAACTGATTCAAGGTAGACTTGTGACCATGTCTTTAGTGTTGAGCTACTAGAGATCTCGTAGTTGAGGTGAGCAAACCACTCATATCATAGCTTACTTTCTGAATTTGAATGAGTAAGCAAGGCTCTAGAAGGATAACTTGGCACAAAGTGGGAGAATGAATAAAGTCTTGAGTTATCATTGACTTGTCCCACTACTACCAAGGCATCATTATCAAGTTCCTTTACCACAACTGAATCAGGTGTAAACTCAACCTTTTTCCCATTCCCATAGTGAGTGATTTTGTAGATAGAGAGAAGATTGGTAGACAAGTTAGGAACATAAAGAACATTCTCAAATGTTCCATCATCCATGTCACCTGAACATTTTCCTTCAATTGCAACTTGTGTATCATCACCTATGTAAATGTGAGGTACATTTGATGGCTCCAATGAAGAAAACTTCTCCTTTGTAGAACCCATGTGATAAGAGGAACCCGAATCAAGTATCCACTACTGTGAAGAACTTGATTGTAGCCACAAATGCTTTCCCTTTTCTCTTAGACTATGAGGAAGAGGCGGGAGATGAATCCTTCTTATTGTAGGCCGATGGCAAGTTGATGTTATTTTTCTTAAGAAGATTTGTCAACTCATCAACTTGCTTGGTGTGGCATCGATGCTCATCATGACCATACTTCTTGCAATAAGCAAAAGTTGGTTTATCCTTCTTAGGTGGAGTCCTTTTTTCTGTTGTGTCTTTGACTTAGATTCATTTTTCTTCTTGTTGGAATCTTTTCCTTGACTCCTTTGATTCCCTTGATTAGCCACCAAAGCCTTGGACTTTGAAGACTTGAGAATCCCCATGTTCAACAACTTAGATTGTTCTAATATCAATATTTTTGTGAAAGCATCAAATGTAGACATAGTGTAGGAACTCCCCACTATCAAATGATGAGTTTGCAAGATAGAAAAAAATCCTGCATATTTAGGTGCAAGCTTGTCCAACAAGTTGAATATGAACTAAGTATCCTTTTTGTCAATTCCACAATCCTTAAGCTTAGCTCTTAGCTTATTTGCTTTGGTGACATAATCTTGGATTGTATCAAAACTCTTGAGTTCCAAGTTGGGGAGCTCATTGTCAATCTTGTAACCTCTGATTTCATCAACTTGACCATATGATTTCTGAAACATTTCCCAAGCCTCTTTGATTGTAGAACACTTCTCAATGTGAAAAATGAGGTCATCTGATACATACTTAAGCAAAGTTCCAAGAGCCATGCAATATTTAGTGAACCATTCTAACTGAGCATTAGGATTAGCCTTAGGATTTGGTGGTGCTACTTTTATTCCATCTATGTAATGCATGAGTCCTTTTTTCGTTAATTTGCTCCATGTTTTAATTTTCCAAGATGCATAATTATGTGGAGTTAAAGGTGGAAATTTATGATGACTCATGGAAACAAAAAATGAAAGAGCACAATGAAAGAGAGGAAAACTCACACAAGACAACCCCCCAAATTCACTCAATCAAAGAACCCCCCCCAAAAAAATGATGATTTGACACTTTATACTTAGTGCGTGTACAATGGGCCACTTGCAAAAAATAGAAAAGTGGACTTCTGTTTTCAACTTTACAACTACCTCAATGAGGCCAAAAGAGACTCAAACTAACAATGCAAGAGATCTAAATTAAGATCCAAGCAAATTACAAGTACCAAGTAGGCCAATAAGGACCAATATCTGAAAGTACAATATCGACTCAAAATATTTGCAAACTGATCAAGGATTATCAAAGTAGACAAAAAATTATGCACTTTCAAAAAAATGGCACTTGAAAAGGAGGTCGTATGAAGCCAAACAAAGCTTTTAGAAGTTGCAAAATTGAGGATTGGACAGGCATAGCTGAGAGAATCCAAAAATTCTAAAAAACCTTTGCACCAAAATCAGAAATAACCTCACCACTACGGAGAGCACGAAAAGTTAGCCCAAATAAAAAAAAATTGCACCCAAAAAGGAGAACAATTGAGCAAGTTATGAGCCTCCAAAGTTGATCCAAAAAATCAAACTACTCAACGAAGAGGGGCCTAAATTTTTTTTTTAAAATGCTAATGCAGGTTGACGTTAGCAAAGCACTATGTTAAATTTGATAGCTGTATGACCATCAAAATGGTTGTCGCACCCCTTGGTTGACCATACGAAAAAGGCGATGACGTGTCAGAAGGTTTTCCACGGGCCAGTGGCCTCCTGCCACGTGGCGGGCATAGTAGTCCGAGGTTTAACATCGACTGGGTCGATGGGTGGCTAGTGGCCAGTGGCCGGTTACTGGTGGGCTATGTCGGAGTTGGTGCCAAGTGGGGTAGTCAGAGTCGGTGGCCGGAGCGACGGCCGAAGCAGGTGGTTGGGGTGCCGGAGCAGTGGCCGAAGTCGGTGGTCGGGGTGCCGGAGCGGTGGCCAACAAACTAAGGGGGCCGCCAAGGATGGAATAGTTGGGGTCATTGGTGAATGCAGCTTGTGGGGCCAAAAAAGTCTTGCCGGCGGTGTGCAGGGTGACTAGAGTGTGAGAGACAGCTACACGGAGAGCGACCGACAGGTGGAGCTACTATAGAGAGCGGTCGGTGGCCGACGTCGGGCTATTGGGAAGATAGTTCCGGTGGAAGACTGAAGATAGTGGCAATTTCAGTAGTGGGTCCCCTAGTTTCTGGACACACTACAGTACGGACTGCTAGGGGGTGGGGTTAAAAAACCCCACCAAAAATAGATATTTCTCTCTTTTTTTTTTTTTAAATACTTCCAAAAAAAAATTTTGCCCCCTTTTTTTTCGAAATAATTTGTTTTTCAAATGTCTTTCGAAAAATTTGTACTATACCGCCTTAAATGGGCAAAAAATTTCTCCACACTCAAAATTTGACTTTCATCAAAATAGGTCGAGTTTATACTTGATTTTTATGGAAACCGCCTTCCAAACATAATAGTGAGGTCGAAAATGTGCTAGGATGCCTCCACAATGCACAGTACCTCATATCTAAAAATTGAAGCTTTCCAAGATGTCTCCCAAAACCGATCAATGAAAGCCCCAATGGCTCTAATACCATGTGAGATTTTGCCAAGACCAAGGGCACAATGAAAAGCACAAAAGAAAGACAAAAGTATGACAAGAACAAACTGTATTGTCATCAACATACAAATAATCAACTGGATTAACCAATACGATGAATATGGGCCTTCTTATATAGGCAAGGCCATATGGATATGTGAGCACACAATCATGACATGTGGCTCAATGAGAAACAAGGGTAGGTAAGAAAAAGTAGGGGTAGGTAGGAGAAATAATATAATATTCCACAAGGGGTGGATAACCCACCGAATGTGGAGTGTAACAGCAAGATATGACTACAAAAGGTGGAATTTCTCCTACAAGCTACATCCCTATGTGCACACTTCCGTAAATGTAAAAGTAAGGACCTTGATACAAATGCATACTAATTCTATGGTATAAGAATATTCACCGACTTTACAAATGTCTCCACTTCCTTCCATCACCCATGAATGTATCTCACCTGAGAGTTAAACTGATGGAATTGAAATAAAAAAGCAGAGGCGTAAGAAAGATTTATGTTTGGATAAATTCTCTGCATGGAAGCATATGAGGACAGCATTTCGTTCCATTCTTTCCGCACAGTCCTCAATGTAACAAGGCTTCTTCTTGGGAGCAGCCTTGCTATGATATTCAACGCAATTTCAGGGAAAACTACGATATAACGCAAGAGCAGGGAAAACTACGATAGGGATCAATTTTTCTTGTTGAAATAAACACTTTCACATTCTCCCTTTTATCATTACAATAGTTATTAAATCTATTATTGTAATGAAATAATGTTTTCAACTCTCAGCTTTCAATTAATCCCTGCTCTATAAACTGTGCTAAAAGCTTTTATAGTATGGTGTGCATTGGTGTCTTCATTAAATTGAATTTTCTCCTGTTTTTCGATTTTTTCTGATTGCCCCATCGTATTTTTCCCAACGTTTTTTTTCTTTTTCTGTTTATAAAATAAGATAAAATAATGATACATTACTTAGAAAATAAAATAAAATAATGATACATCATTTTGAGCTCGGAAAGATCATTTTTGGCCCGAAAAATGCCAGCTTGCTTTCTGTGCTCGCTGCCGATGGTAGTTACACTATCTCTTGCTTCTCTCGACTCGAATCAACAAGTGTAACAATGACTCCCACCATCCACTTACATTATCAAATCTTAACCCATCAGAAGCAAATTTATGCGCAACGGTAGAAGATGGTAAAAATCATCGAGAGGATTCGCAACGCAACAAAAGACGACTACTGAAATCATCAGCAATTTCTCTTGCAGAGGATAATCGAGGTACGGTTTTCAGCTTTTGCTCCACACTATTGACTCTTGTTCACAAACAAAACTATTGAGTAAATTTAGATTTTCGAAATGACAGTTATAAATTTTAAAAATTCGGAACCCTCTTGGTAAATTTGGATTTCCAACTGTTTTTTCAAAAGTAAATTTGGTGAGATTTCGAAAATACTGTATGCTTTAGAATTCAACATTACAGTTGCGCATCAATTTTCTTCAAAACTCCGCCATGGCTAAGGCACGCTACATGAGTTTTGAAAACTATCCCCTAAATTGGATTAAGGGTTTGGGCCTCTTCAGCTTTCAACACCCAACTTAGCCAAAGTCTTGCTTGGCTTCTCACCCGCAAGATCCGTTTTGGGCTGTGAAGTTCACCATAACCCATGACTTCTGCATGTATACTCACAACATGTGTGTCTGCCCTGCACCGAAAGTCTAGGCGCATAGCCATACTTATGCCAAACTCTCTCCCATAACAATGAAGAGCAACATGACAGAATGACAATTCTTTAACTACATTTTCTGGAACCAGGAATTTATGACAGAATGACAATTCTTTAACTACATTTTCTGGAACCAGGAATTTCATTCTTTATATTTTTGTTCATAAAATGCAATAATTGACTGGGAATTGGTGGCTTGATTATCAAGAGTCAATGCAGACAATTATGTGAACAAGCCAAAAATGATATGGCTAATATGTTACATGTTTCTGATAGAATATTCTTGATATGTTAGATGCATGTGGCCAATATGTTACATATTTCTGATAGAATATTTATGTCAAGTTGAGGAAGCACCCACTTTTCAGGGATGTCTGCCACGAATTATAATGTTTTCAACTCAAGGAAAAATATACATTATATCATACATATCTTTAATTTTCAATTCCATTACTGACCATAAGTTTGAGTTTGTATTCAATATTGAATTGTAAATGTTTTAGTTTCTTAGCATAGAAAGAACAAGGATAAAATGAAAATGAAATAAACAAGTGAAAAAAAACCCACTTCAGCATATCTAAACAAGCCTTAGGTGCAAAATTTTGGAAAAAAGTTCAGTCTAGACTCTTTATAGTGGATAAGTATTTCAACAATGTTCACCCAGAAATAGATGTCTTTAGAAATCAAGGAGTAATTTACTTGTATTGCTCTGTCTGATTTTCTATGGAAGTGTTGAATTAGATGCAACATCAAGTGTTATATTTTTAACTTTTGTGTTGGTACATGTTCATCATGAAGCTTCAAGTGGATTCAATTTATGAAGCTATTGGTTGTTTGAACTTGGGATAATTTAGAGGATACATAGATTGAGTCTTTGAATGAAAGGCAAAATATATGAATTTGTTCTAATGTTAGATTGCAGTAGCTCATATAGTTTACAGGTTTATGAGACTTTTGTAGTTATGCATCAACCACGAGTCAGGCCTTGCCACTGTTCTCAAGGCTTGTAATGTTTCGATTCTCCTTGGTCAAAATGTAATTTATGAAGCTATTCTTTGTTTGAACTTCGGGTAATTTGGAGGATGCATAAATTGAGTCTTTGAATGAAAGGGTGTAATCTCTAAGTTTGCTCTAATGTTAGATTGCAGTAGTTCATATAGTTTTACTAGATTATAAGACTTTAGTAGTTAGGCATGAAGCATGAGTTAGGCCTTGCCACTGTTCTCATGGCTTGTAATGTTTGGGTTCTCCTTCGTGGAAATGTAATATGGGGTTAGACAATTTTTCTTTTCTTTTCACTAGAAAGTTCAAATGTCTCTTTATGGAGTAGGCTAATCGATTAACTTCTTCAAATTCAAAAACAACGGCTTGTCTAATGTTCCTTTGTTTAGTGATCTGACATACGCATCTTTGTGATATCATGGGAAAGATTCTTTATAATGTCATCAAATTGCTCAATTATCAAGTAATTTTAACAACATTCATCCTTTAAAATAGTTTTAATAAATATTTCAAAATCTATATTTTGTTTTTATAGTATTGTTTTAACTCATACTACAATGTATGGAGAAATAGTAAAATATTTGTCATGTGACTTCTTGAGCAATACATCTTTATCATATGGCTAAAATATTTATGTTTCATTTCTGTTATCTAAATATCTTTACAAGATAATTACAATTCATTTTCAAACTCCAATTGTAACAACAACTAACTACAACTCATTTCCAAACTCCAATTGTAACAATGAAGAGCAAAAAGAAAAGAAGAGAATAAGCAGTTAAACTAGAAACCTTTAATTTGTCTTTTTTCCTGAGATACTTAGAGTTAGGGTGCCCTTGACTAGGAGATATTGTTGTCTGCGATGAGAATTCCTAGTTTTTGGTTATGGGAAAATAGGTTTTGATGGGCCCCTGAAACCCATTATAGTCAAAAGATCAAAAGATATACATCAAAGCACAACAAAACAAAAAAGACAACATACTAGGAAAAGACAACTGACGAACAAAACGCCAGCAAACAAGAGACAACAGATCAAAAACCAACAAGGAGTGTCAAAATCCTAGGATTAGGTTAAGTTTTAAAGCATTTCCGCTACTTCCAACTCCAACTATTCCATATTATCAACTTCCCGCTTAATATCCTCAATTTACTTGTTGTGGCTATGCAACTTTTTAGTGCTCGCCCTCATTCTTCTCCCATGCGTTGTATAATTATCATCTGGGGTGTGATTTTTAACCTTAATAATGCCCGTCGCTGCCTTATCCCCATGGTAGTTCTCCAACTTACTGATGAGGGCCTTCATGCTGGCTGAGGCAGCCTTAAGATTCTTATGGCTTTGCTCACCTGTTCTTTTGAACATGTTCTCAACTCCATCGTCTTTTTTTAGTAGCACCTACTCTATTCTCTAGGCTAAGAAAGCCATTGCGATTAACATTGATAATCTCCTATGCATTACCAATAGATTTGGTAAGCTCACTCAGACAATCAGGGAGGGAATTAAACTTTCCTAATCCTAGAGCTTGCAAAGTCTCGATTTTCCCTACTTCCTGGGCCTTCTTGGTTTGAATGCCTGCAATTTCCTTATGAATCCAGAGGAGCACCTGTTTGAAGCTATCCATGCCATTATTGATGCAAAGATCAATATCTAGGTGATGCTCTTCCTGGGTCTTATCACCAGTGGTACAAAGATTCACTTCCAGTTCAACCTCCCTGACATCCGAGATCTGAGCTTGTTTCATGGTCGTATCCTCCCCCATTAGGCCCTTATCCTTAGACTGAGTCATGAGAGGCAATCGGTTCTTGGTGCCCACCTCCTTACTTTCAGGATTATTCTTTTTCTGCTTCTAGGTCACAAGGGTTTGGACCTCCTCACTTCCAGTATCCATGTTGTTGTCAGTCTCATAATCCTCCTCAAACTAGCTATCCTCATCCTCCCCTATGTGCTTCTTTTTGGATGACCCTTTGTTTTGTTTATCATGCTCTATTTTTCTATTTCTTCTACTTGACCCAACAATTTGGGGTTGTCCTTTGTATCAGCTTTTGTTTCATAGCCTTTGCCTTCCTCATCATCAGAGTCTTCATTGTCCTCTTTCGATTCAAAGACCTCGGCTATATTTAGCTGGATAGTTGTGTTCTTGATGTGATTATAAAGAATCACCATCAAACCTTCGTCCATTGCAAGGTTGATACTAGGGTTGGATATGGCATCTTTGATCCCAACATTAAGGGCACATAAAAGATAATATGTAAGAATTTTTTTTATCTTTATATCTAGAATGATTAAGGAAGACAAAATGGTAGCTATGCAAGAAAAAATATTCCCCAAATTAATTTAATTACCTATGGCGAGAAGTAGGTATGGATGTCCTTCACCAGTCTAGCCTTCTCCTCCTCTTCCTTCAGAAATTTCTTCACGACAGCGTCTGAAATCTTTCTCTCCATGTAAAACTTGATGGTGTCCATTGTAAGACCCATTTCCTCCACTGTCATCATTTCTTATTGTTTCCTATCATTAAAGTGCCTTTGTTCTAGCCCTTCTTGAAGATTCTCATAATTTCAGATCGTTTCTCCTGCATGTGTTCCATGAAATTCATCATCTTGGCAGCTTGGAGAAATGTCCAGACCTATGGATGGCTCTTCCATTTATCAATGGTGGTAGCCTCCATTCTCTTTCATTTTCCACCCATAATGCTATTGATGTCAATGGTCTGTAATTTCCTTTCTTCATGGTAGACTTTCTATGATAACCCACTCAAAATTTGTAGGCATTTTTGATGCTATTGTTCAAGAGGGAAAACAATGCCCATAAAGTAAGTGAAGTACTCCTGCTGCCATGACATCTTGATTCAAAGAGTCTTGGAGCCTTGTTTGTTTCACCTTCTTGAGTGACTTGTCCTACTCAACCCTACCACTACTCAAGTCCTTCCTATGGCACTTGGTAAGGGTTATGAAAATGAGACCTCCAAGATCAAAATCTCCTTGACTTGCCTCCTAGGTATAGCCAATGGTTTCTAGACAATCAACTCCTACACTTGAGGTTGTCACCTCAGTTACTCACACTCAACTCTCCTAGACTCCAAACACTCCTGCTAGGATCTTGACACACCAACTCTTCTTATGATTTCCTAGTACATTAATAAGGTTTCTTCATTGTGTTTTGAAGTTTAAGACTCACCAAATACATTGCAATGATTTCTCAAGCCTTCTAGGTCTCTTCCGACACCTAAATAGGCCTAATTGCATTAGCCCTCCTTAAGCGGTTTTTGGGGTTTAATTTGAAAAGGTCCCATACAATCCTAGGAATAAATCATGGATTTGGATACACTTTTGGAAGTTGTAGAAATTACTGGAAAAGTGCATCTGGATTATCTATACAAGTGTGCTTTCGAATGCTACACTATTTTGTGCGGTTTTAGGATTAATCGGTGGATTGACAAACTTGGTCTAGAACCTTTCACCAGTGAAAAATATTGCTCAAAAAACATTGATAACCTTCAAGTGCACTGTGAGGGATTTTCATATATATGCCACTTGGGCCTGCATCAATCTCCAAGTGCTCACATATCACACTTTGCTTACTATCCTAACTCACCTACTCACAACGGTGAGCCTAGGTCTTCATTGTTTCTCCTCCTCTTGGACCTGCAACATCACACACCCTATTCAGAAACTATGTACGGACTCTAACCTAGCATTCATAATTATTTCAATAAGTGCCATCAAAGAATGCCTAGGCTAGAGCCATTTATTTCTCTTAAACCCTACTTGCAAGGGTTTTGCTTCTAGTTGCAAAGAATGAGAGAAATATCTACAACCTGGAACAATTAAACTTGCAAACCAACCTAATTGAAAACAAATATAATGGACATACAAATATGGCAATGAGTTTACACCATCTAGTCCGTACTGGACTGTACAAGCAATGAAAACAAGACAAAACTATCAAAAATCGGTGGACCAAGATTGTTTCACAAACTAAAAACTTGCTCTTGCATTTACAAACCTCCAACTTGTACAATGAAGTAAAATTTGGCTTATATCCTCTATTTTAGTTGGTTCAACCAACTATCTAAGACCCATAACCAAAAATGCAACTTTTGCAAGAAATTGCAAAATGTTGCTCAGCAACTTTTGACAACTTTTGCTCCAGGATGTAATTTTGCATTCTATTGCATTCTAAGACTCTTGAAGGTCCTCAAACATCTTACAAGACCTAAAAACAACTCAATTAACTCCTAGTTCATGAATACATTTATCTGGAGTGTTTTGCCTGTGAACTACCTAAGCATCTCACTTCTCAGGTTAACAGCATCCTGAGCACAATTGACTCAAACCAAAATTTGGACAACTCAACCATGGCTCTACTGAGTCCTCAATGGTTGGTCCATTATTACATCACACATTAACTCACAAAAATAAAATAAAATCAAAGCTTACATTCTTGGAGTGCTAGGTGCCCTGCACCATACTTCCCTGGGTCAAAGAACTCAAGTCCCTTGAGTTATAAGGTCTGAAATCTCCACTCCATGCTAAAGTATATATGCCTCTGACATCCACATGGCATCTGAATCTAGTAACCCTTTCCACTTAACAAGATAGTTCTTGTAAACTTCGTTCCTGGTCTTTTTTAATATCTTGGTATCCAAGATACTCTTTAACTCAACTGGTTGACTAGGTGGCAAATCCCTTAACCAATCTTCATGAACTGGTGATGCCATGTCATTCTGATTTACTAGTGACTCTCCCTTGTATGGATAGAGATCACATGCATTAAAGATAGGAGATATCTACAAGGTAGGTGAAAGTTTAACCTCATAGGCAGTCTACCCATACTTGTGCACCACCTTGAGAGGTCCAATTTTCTACATCATGAGCCCGATAGGTTGCCCTTTTGGAAGTCTCCTACCTGAAATTGTAGCTTCCTCCTTGTTTTATCAGCTTGAACCTTGTACTACTAAGATTTTTGTTGTAAGGATTGCCTTACCTTATCATGCACCTCTTTAATGCCTTCTGCAAAGTTCTCCCCTTGTGCACTCTTGAGTGCCATTGAACTGAGATCTTTGAGCTCTAATATGCCCCAAGGATGGAATCCATACACTATCTCAAAAGTAATTTTACCAGTGCTACGGTTCACTGAGTCATTATATGTATATTCTGCTTGTCCAAGTATTAGATCCCAAGTCTGTCCATGTTGCTTGGTAAGACATCTTAGCAAGTTACCCAATGACCGGTTAACTACCTTTGTCTGACAATCTGATTGAGGATGATAGACAGGTGAAAAAGATAATTTGGTGCCCAACTTTCTCCATAGTGTCCTCCAAATGTGGCTCAAAAACTTTATATCTCTATCGCTCACAATGTTGATTGGAAGACCATGAATTCTAACTATCTCCTTGAAGAAGAGGCCTACAATATAGGTGGCATAATTGGTACTCTTGCAAGGTATGAAATGTGCCATTTTGCTAAACCTATCTACTACCACATATACACTATCAAATCCTCTCGATATCGTAGGCAAGCCTAACACAAAATCCATGCTCAAACATTCCCAAGGCCTCTGAGGTATGACCAAGGGCTGATATAGACTTGCATTGCTCAAGGTTCCTTTTTCTCTTTGCCAGATGGTACATTGCTTTACAAACCTTCTCACTTCTTATTGTAACTGGGGCTAATAATAAAACCTACCAACCTGCTCCAAAGTCTTATCAATGCCAAAATGACCTCCTAGACCTCCTTGATGCTTCTCTTGAATAATATTTTGTCTCAAAGAACATTGAGGTATACAAAGAAGATGAACTTTGAATGACAAACCCTCTTGCACCATGTATTCCACATAAGAGACATATGAGGTATTAGAAAAATTAGTACGAACATTATATATCTCTACAAAATCCTTATCATCCTTGTAGAGGTCTTTTAACTCACTCAAACCCACACTTTGCAATTGAATCTCCTGCATGGTCATAATTCTCCTACTTGGTGCATCAGCAACTTATTTGGCTATCCCTTTCTTGTGTTTAATAGTGAATGTATAAGATTGTAGGTACTCAACCCACTTTAGGTGTCTTTGGTTTAGCTTCTCTTGCCCATTGAGAAAACTAAGAGCATGGTTGTCAGTGAAGACTACAAATTCTTTCGGTAGCAAGTAGTGATTCCATTTTTTCAATTCTTTGGCCAATGCATACAACTCCAAGTCATATGTGGAGAACCTTTACTTAGCTCCATTTAAATTTTCTGAGAAGAAAGCTACAGGATGTCCCTCTTGGCTTAAAACTACCCCTATTGCCATTTGGCTTGCATCACATTCTACTGTAAATGACTAATTGAAATCAGACAATCTAAGGGCTGGCAACTCTACTAGCTTGGTTTTCAACATCTCAAACCCTTTATTGGCTTCCTTTTTCCACTTAAACTGACATTTAATCCCTCCTTTAATAGTATTGAGAATAGGAGCACAAACATGGCTAAAGTTTCTCACAAACTTCCTATAAAAAGATGCCATTCCATGAAAGCTTCTAACTTCACTTATGCCCCTAGGGATAGTCAAATTAATTATTGCTTCTACCTTACTTGGATCCATTTTTAAACATCCATGGGAAATAACAAAACCAAGGTATACCAACTCTGTTTTCAAAAACTCACATTTTTCAAGGTTAATCTTGAGTTGAGCCTCCTTCAACTTCTTCAAAACCATCTCCAAATTCTTGAGGTGTTGTAGATCAGAATGTCATCAAGGTATACAATTACAAATATACTAATAAACTCAACTAAGACTTCATTCATGAGCCATTGGAAGGTACTAGGTGCATTGGTGATGCCAAATGTCATTACCAATCACTCATATAGGTCTGCATTGGTTCTAAAGGTTGTCTTCCATTCATCTCTAGGTCTAATTTGTATCTGATGGTAACCAAACTTTAACTCCACATTAATGAAGTAGCTAGCACCTCCTACATTGTCTAATAGGTCCTCAATCCTTGGCATGGGAAATCGGTATGCTATGGTAATCTTGTTGATTGCTCTGGATTCTGTGTACATTCTCCATTTGCCTCCCTTCTTAGGCACTAACATAGTAGTAATAACACATAGACTCAAACTCTTCTTAATAAACCCTTTGTCTAAGAGTTCTTGCACTTGTTTGTCGATCTCTTCATTTTGACTAGGTGTCATCTTGTAGGCAGCTTTGTTTGGTAGATTGGCCCATGGTATTATGTCTATTTGATGATTTACATCTCTCATTGGAAGCAAGGAATCAGGTAAGTCATCCCCTATCACGTCTGCATAATTTTTTAGTAGTTCTTGCACCTCTTGAGGCACTTCACTCATTGGATCTGCCTTAGCTTCTTCAATAAGTTTCAACACTATAGCATGGCCTTGATGTCCTTCTTGTTTCAATACTTTGAGAAAATCTTTTCGACTCATCAGCATCACACTTGAGCCTCTTTGTTTTTCTTCCTTTGGTTCAGGGAGTGGATCCATTTGATACTTTTTCCCATTCTTGGTGATAAGATAGTTTTTCTTCTCCCCATCACGAGTAGCTTTCACATCATACTGCCATGGATGGACCAATAGCAAATGACAATCATCCATAGGCAATATGTCACATAATAATCTATCCTTGTACTCACCAATTTAAAAATCCACCCATGCTTGATCATCAACCAATACATGTTTCCCCCAGTTGAGCCATGACACCTTGTAGGGGGTGAGGTGAGGTAATCTTTTTAGTTTGAGTTTGTCCACCATTTAAACTGAGACAATATTCTCAGTGGAACTTGAATCTACAATCACTTTACAAATCTTTCCATGTGACCTACAAGTCATCCTAAATAAGATTTTCCTTTGTGGTGGCTCTTGAGCTTGGGGTATCTTGAGCATTGTTCTCCTCATCATCAAATTTTGTCCCTCTATCACTAGGCCTACTTTGTTGATTGAAGAAGTTACACTCTGAGTGTCCTCCTCTTGTACAACAATTGAGTTCTTCTTTCCCCCATGTATGAACTTGTGGAGCTGGAGACTTTTCACAGGCACTTACTCATGGTATGTCCAACTTTATTGCAATGATAATACCTACCAGTGAAAATTGTATTTCCTCTACCTGAGTTTCGAAACCTGCCCCTAAAATTGCTCCTTCCCCTATAGGATCCTCCAAATGCTGCTCTTTGAGAGTCTCCACTGCCTTCTTGGCCTTGCATCTCTTCACTTCTTGATGATTGCTTCCCTCTACCAAAGTTCCCTCTACCTCTCAAATTATTTCCTCCCGTATGTTTTGATTTTGCTCACTCCTCCTTTTCATCTTCTCTTCTTCCCTTAGGGCCAATTGAAAAGACTTATGGATAGTGTTTGTTGTGAGGATACTTATTTCATCTTTTATATTCTATCTAAGGCCATTCATATACCTAGCCAACTTTTCTACCTCATTCTCATGCTTCCTAGCTCTCAAACTGAGCTTATGGAACTCTTCAGTGTATGCATTGACATCTAACTCCCTTTGTTTCAGATTTTGCAGTCTCTAACGAATTTAAACTTCATAATCTCCTAGAAGTAATTGTGCCTTAAGTCTGATCTCCATACGCTCCCATGATGTTATCTTCTTTTTGCCTTCTTGTATCCTTTCTTCTTGCATCATATTCCACCAAACCAATGTTGATCCTCTCATTCTTGATTTGGCCACATTAACTCTTTTCTCTTCTACTACCTCTTTGTAATCAAAATGATTATTGAGAGCTTCTATCCAATCTAGAAACTCTTTTCCATTGAGGTTTCCTCCATATGTGGGTAATCCATCCAAATTGTCCTTAGAAATGGATTTGAGTACATCTAGGAATAACTTTTGGTCTTGAGGCATAGAAATTGTTGTTGGGTCCTCTCCATATTCCACTTCTTCATCAGTTTCATCACCACATTTTGTCCTAACCTTTCCCTTCTCCTTCTTTACCTCTCTAGTTCCTTTGCTTCCTTCTGTATCCTTCAATCCTTCTATCATCTCTGCCACCATCTACCTGATGGCTTCTAGAGTCATTACCTTTGGAGGCATTGAACTTGCTTCTGATTCTTCACAATCAGACATACACCAAATCTTTCAAAGAATGGCTCTGATACCACTGTGATGCAGAGAGTCTTGGAGCCTTGTTTGTTTCACCTTCTTGAGTGACTTGTCCTACTCAACCCTACAACTACTCTAGTGCTTCCTATGGTACTTGGTAAGGGCTATGAAAATGAGACCTCGAAGGTTTGAACCTCCCTGACTTTCCTCCTAGGTATAGCCAATGCCTCCTAGGTATAGCCAATGGTTTCTGGACAATCAACTCCTCCACTTGAGGTTGTGACCTCAGTTACTCACACTCACCTCTCTTGGGCTCCAACCACTCTTGCTAGGATCTTAACACACCAACTCTCCTTATTGTTTCCCAATGCATTAATAACATTTATTCATTATTTTTTGAAGTTTAAGACTCACCAACTCCATCGCCATGGTTTCTCAAGACTTCTAGGTCTCTACCGGCACCTAAATAGGCCTAATTGCATTAGCCCTTCTTAAGAGGTTTTTGGGGTTTAATTTGAAAAATTATCAAACAGTCCTAGCAATAAATAATGGATTCGGATACCCTTTTGGAAGTTATAGACAATAATGGAAAAGTGTATCTGGGTTATTCGTATAGGTGTGGTTTCCAATATTGCACAATTTTGTGAGATTTTAGGCTTAACCGGTGGATTGACAAACTTGGTCTAGAACTTTTCACCTGTCAAAACTCCTGCTCTAAAAACCCTGGGAGCCTTCAAGGTTACTTTGAGGGCTATCCATACATATGCCACTTGGGCTTGCATCAATCTCCAAGTGCTCACAAATCGCACTTTGCTTATTGTCCTAACTCACCTACTCTCAGCAGTGAGCCTAGGTCTTCATTGTTTCTCCTCCTCTTGGACCTGCAACATCACACACCATATTCCAAAACTATGTAGAGACCCTAACCTATAATTCTTAATGATTCAAAAAGTTCCATCAAAGAATGCCTAAGCTAGAGCCATTTCTTGCTCTTAAACCCTACTTGCAAGGGTTTTGCTCCTAGTTGCAAAGAATGAGAGAAATCTCTACAACCTGGAACAATCAAACCTGCAAACCAACCTAATTGAAAAAAAATACAATGAACATACAAAAATGGCAATGATTTTACACCATCTAGTCCGTACTAGACCATACAAGCAATGAAAACAAGACAAAACTGTCAAAAATCCGTGGGAACAAGATTGTTTCACAAATCAAAAACTTGCTCTTGCATTTCCAAACCTCCAACCCATACAATGAAGTGAAATTTTTCTTATATCCATTATTTTAGTCAGTTCAACCAACTACCTAATGCCCATAACAAAAAATACAACTTTTGCAAGAAATCACCAAATGTTGCTCAACAACTTTTGACAACTTTTGCTCAAGTATGCAATTTTGCATTCTATTGCATTGTAAGACTCTTGAAGGTCCTAAAACACCTTACAAGACCTAAACAAAACTCAATTGACTCCTAGTTCATGAATACATTTATCTGGAGTATTTTACCTATGAACTACCTAAGCATCTCACTTCTCAGGTTAACAGCATCATGAGCACAATTGACTCAAACCAAAATTTGGACAACTCAACCATGGCTCTACCAAGTCATCAATGGTTTGTCCATTATTACATCACACATTAACTCACAAAAATAAAATAAAATCAAAGCTTACATTCTTGGAATGCTAGGTGCCCTGCACCACATCTCCTTACACCTCGGGAAATGATATCAAATATGACCCTGCTTACCATGCAATCTTTCATAAGTTAAGATATCACGTGTCACACATGGTATCTCCCCTTCACCATTCTAAGTAATAATTATCTCGCTCCCTACCACCTCATTGACAGCCCAATCAATGCTCTTTTTAGCCTCTTTGTAAACATGGGAAATGTGGCAGTTTTTAAACCCTTGAAGCAACTCCCTGGCGGACTCAATGATGTTTTTCATAATCCATGATGGTTTATGTTTACTAAGAAGGCAATTAATAATGTTTTTAGAGTCGCCTTCCAACCATAACATTTTGACCCCTAAACTATAGGCTAATTTAATTGATTGAAGGGTGCCCATAGCTTCCACCATATGATTGGTCTGAATTCCTAAGGGATAGGCCACCACCCCATTGCAAAAGCTAGACCCATTTTGGCTAACACCACTACAACCAGCAGCTCCTGGATTTGCTTTCACTGCCCCATCAAAGTTGGCCTTAACCCAATCATTGGGGAAAGGACCAGCAACAAAATCTTCTATTGATTTGGTTGATATTAGATCCCAAAAAGGCTGGGATATTCCATCTTTTGATAACTTCAAAATCCTCCTTATTGTCACAACAATGCACCCCTAGCCAACACATTCTCAACACAATTATTTTTTATTTTTACCCATACCACTTCGGAGGTGTTAATATCATTCTGGATTATTCTATTATTTCTCTCTTTCAATATTTCCTAGAGGATATGAGCAAAAAAAAACTTCCACATATTTTTCATGATGATGTTATAGGTTGAATAATACCAGCTTCTGAAATAATCCAGCATTTCCTCTGGGAAGACCCAATTCAACCCCCACATTTGAAAAAACATCCCCCAAATAGGAGTGGTAAAAGGATAGTGTAAAAAGATGTGGTTCATAGATTCCTCATTATTAAGATAGAGATAGCATATGTTTGGTAAACAAAAGCACCTCTTTCTCAACTTATCAGTGGTTAGAATCTTATTTTGTAAAAGCATCCACAAAAAAATATTGATTTTAGGAATCAAACCTGGATACCAAGCCTTAGCCAAACAAGGAGTAGGATCTTGGGATTGTGCCAGTAAAAGGACATCAGAAGAGACCGAATAAGTCCCTAAAGAAGTCCCACACCACACCATGTGGTCTTCCCTTCTAGTACTTAAGACATCATGGTTGATCATTAAATTTACCTACTTGAGTTTGGGATCAATAGATCTGAGGTCCACCCACTTTTGATCTTTCCAATAATTAGCCACTTTGGCACCTATCTTCTCCTTACAATTCTAGATGAGCATCTGGGAGGCCTACTTATTTAGAGGGGCTCCACCAATCCAAGCATCATCCCAAAAGTCCACCTTTCTTCCATCACCTATGGCCCAGACATTGCCAAGACTAGCAATACCTTTAGCTTGAATAACACTATTCCAAATGAAAGAGTCGCTTGGTATCCGATCTGAGACAAGGAAATCCTCAATGGTGTGAACTTTCCTTAAGTACTTTTGGCCTTATAGATATCGTTCCATTCTCCTTTTCCCTCATAAGTTCTACAAATTTGTTTGGCAAGAAGAGTTTTGTTCAAAGTTCTGATATAACTTAAGCCTAAACCCCCCTTCTTTTTGGGTTTACATACATTTTCCCAAGCTATAAGAGCTATTTTCTTCTTCTCCTCAACCCCAAACCACAGGAAGGCTTTCTGGATTTTCTCAATGGAATCAACAAATTTTCCAAGGACTTTAAGAAGGCTTAAAGAATACACCGGAAGACTCCGGAGGGAATATTTTAAGAGATGGGCTTTTCCAGCTTGGCTAAGAAGGGTCCCTTTCCAACCAGCCAACTTGCTACTGAATCTATCAACAAGACTATTCTAGAACAGCTCTGAGGGTTTCAATCCGAAGGGAAGACCAAGGTAGAGAGCAGGAGGCTTACCAATTTGGCATCCAAGGATTCGGGCTATTCTGATTTGTCTATCCTCTGAGGTGTTGAAAAATAAAACCGAACTTTTCTCCCAATTGATGGTTTGACCCGAAGCCATACTATAAGTATTAAGAAGGTTCTTTAGATTGGATGCTTCTTTGATAGTGCATGATCCCATTAGCCATTTGTAACTATTTCCTGCAAGCAATGGCAAATGAATTGTTAACATTATAGACTTGATGGTGACCTTCTTGAGTAGGTATTGTTGTTGCACCTCTTAATAGTTTCCGGTTGACATGTGCACCGACTGAAAACAAAAGGAAGAAGAACATAAGCTGTTTCAGCAAATTCCTAAGGGAATGTAGTTGTAATTATTTCCTGCAAGCAATGGTAAATGAATTAAGAAAATGAACCATTAACATTATAGAATTGATGGCGAGTTTCCCATTCACATGTACACTAGCTGTTTGAAAAGAAAAGGAAGAAGAAGATGAGTTGTTTCTCAAGATAGATGAAGATGAGTTGTTTCTCAAGACAGACTCACTTTGTATAGGTAGTGAACTCAAATCTAATAAAAAAAATCTATACTCCTCATAACGCATAAATGGAATTCATGTATGTAAGAGCTAACCTAAACAAAGGAGAATCCATTCCACATATGTGAAACACATTATAGAATTAAATTTTGCATGAATTTATACTACTGAACATTTTCCTGCTGAAAAAATGTTTTTCGTTTGGCCATTTCAACCCCTCCCCAAAAATTTGGAAGCTTACTTTGGTATCCTAAAAAAAATTAATTACAGGACATTTGTATTACTCACTACAATTCGAACAAAAATAAAGTTGAAGCATAGACAAGGAACGTGAATTGTTTTGAGAATGCCATGTACTACATGATGCTAGTTTTTAATCCTATTCGTAAAACCCAGGAGTTGCATGCTTGTTGGAGAAGATACAACTCATGGAAAGAGTAATACAAGTTTCTTATGGGATAGAGCGATTAGGCGTGTGAGGCATGTGAGGAAATGTATATATTGTTACACAACATTAGATAAGAAAGAATAGACATAAAATCTAAAATATAAGTAGAAATACAAAGATCATAGATTTTGGAGCTGCACTGTAAACTGTCCATGTAATTAAGTTTTAAATGCTCTGAATTCGATTGCAACATACATTGCTTTATTTTAATTTTACTAATCAAAACAAGGGTATTGTCAGTCATAATCCACTCTTTCAATCAGTCAATATTAGTACTGTAATAACATACTAATAAAAGATTTTGAACCTTCTGCTAAACAAAATGCACAATAATAATTTGCAGCTTCTGATTTTTATAAGCAAACTGGAATATCAATTGAAATTTCTTTTATATTTATTAAAGAAATATATTTATTAAAAATTGTTGAACTTTATGCATTCATTTACAAACATAGAATTGACAAAAGTACATAACAAAATGCACTTAATACAGGATGAAAAGTCTTGTCAACAATTACATGGTTTCTGAATAGGTTCGTGTTGTAGTTGCACAGTTCACGGCTAGTTTTTTAAGTCTCTAGATACTGTTGTGAATGGACGAATTGTGCGATCTGCAAATTCAGCAAAATATTTTTGTAAAAGTAGAAGAGTATTGGTAAAGATCAATCTGCGCATGTGCATCAATTTAAAATAGACCAAAAGTTATGTGATTGACCTCTAAAATCATAAAACTGAACCTCCACAAGAATAATGAAAATTGCATTTGTCAATGTTTAAACATTGAATGCATATTCAAATGACTCTTAACAGAAAAGACCAATCTAAATAAATGCCAACCTACCTACATCAAGATAATATCTTATAAGAATTACACATCAAAACTAACTCACTAAGAAAACTAAGAAAACTATTATCAAATAGTAAAATAGTAAAATTGTTAATAATGCATAGCACCAACTAGGAGTTCTTTGATTGGGATCTAGCTGCATGCAGCTCTTGTTTTCTTTAACTTATCCCTAGAATAGGTTCAACCATAATAGAGTAGATCTACGTCCTAACTTATGAGGCTATATCAAGAATGTTTAAATATTGAACAAAGATGGACATTTTCAATCTATGTTCATAGAATCCTAGTTTGAACAATTCGAAATTAAAACGTTAAGTTCATCGGGTTCAGATTTAAGATTCATCAAAATTTTAAGGTTTATTCGTATCCACCACCAATTCCAATAGTTCCTTTTCATAACCAGATTTCCATAAGCTTTTTATTATTCAAAAACTCACAAGTAATTCACTCAAGTTTTTGTTGCAGAAATCGAGTAGTCATTAGAATATATCCGCAGACACATCAAACATTCGTTGTATCTTTACATTATTTCTTCTCTGCAACACCCTGACTCTTCAAACATGCCTCTCATTCATTCATTCCTAGTGTTGAAGTTTTAAACCATCTATTCCGCTTTAAATTTTCTGAAATATCTTTATTGTTATAATAACTCTTTACGTGGTGTTCATGAAGTCTACTTTATGCAATTATAAATGTGAAGGGTCACGCAATTGTTATCAAGATTACTTCAAGATGGAGCATTGTTGGCAATACTAATTTCGAATGTGTCAACATGGCAGACTTCAAGGAAAGGATGTTTAGAAACGACCACACACTAAAGAAAATGAAATGATGTTTACTCTTTAGAAAAAATGCATGCGTCTTTCTACTATAATGAATAAATGAAATATATAACATGTTGATTTTCAAATAAAATTAACATCTATAGGGAAGATAACATTGGAATGAATAAGA
The DNA here is from genome assembly GCF_030272615.1 of Cryptomeria japonica. NCBI lineage: Eukaryota > Viridiplantae > Streptophyta > Pinopsida > Cupressales > Cupressaceae > Cryptomeria > Cryptomeria japonica. The sequence goes on along the minus strand of NC_081411.1, from coordinate 89,618,859 downwards.
TCCAATAAAGAACAAGATTCATAAGAATTTGAGTAAAAATCCATCCATTTTTTTATTATAAATGTAATGCTCACAAAAATAAAAAATCAAGATAATATTATCCAGGCCTTCAAAAAGCTTTTTTCTAGGTCCTTAGACTCATTTTTTCAATGAGTAAAATTCTTTGATGCCATAACATATCTTTTATATAAGTAATTTCGATTTAGAAGAATGATTACCCTAGAACATACCAAGTCTGAGACCTCGTGCAAAATTCATAGAACCTTTAGCCATTTTCATTTTGTTTTAGAAAATGTTATCTACACACTCGCATATATTAGTTTCATGGTAGATAATAAATTTAACGTTAATATAGGGATATGCAAGACACCATTAGTACTTTTTAGCCTACAATTTGAAAATATAATTATAACTCTACCACACCTAATAAAATATTTAAACAAGAATCATCACCTAAGTACAACTTTCCTTCATTAAGTACTTCAGATTACTAACATTGAATCAATAAACCATGCATCACTACTTACACAAGTGGAAAAGATACAATGAATTCATCACTATATTAGTTTGTAGGTTCAAGGGTTTTTTTTTTTCTTGTTTCTCTTCTTCTTCTTTGCACTCCTTGCAAAATTAGTTTCTAGGCTTTCTATAGTTTCATCAAAAACCATTGATTTTCTAAGAGATTTGGATCTCCCTTTAAACTTGGATTTATCATGTTTTTCATCCTTCTTGCATGTATCATCATTTCTTAAAATAAAATTTAGGGCTTCCTTAGCATAAATAGATACCATCCTCGTAATTTTTGACATTATTGACAACATATTCAACCTTCAAAAAATAAAAGTATTTTCCTAATAACAATAACACATTAATAACATATATTAGGAAAGAAGCAAGACAATAATTGGCATGTCTTCTCCTCATCCATGTTTAAACCAACTCATGTTAATTGAACCAATATTATATTGAATGCTTTATAGTGCTCTACAATTAATGCATTAGTAAAATCTTGTTCATTAAAGATTTAGTTTCGTATATCTTCTATATTTATTTCATATTTTCATTGCAAAGAAATTTTAATAAAAAATAGTTAAAAGATATTCTATGAGGGAAAAATTTATTAGACCATTATTTTTATGTCCCATAACATCACATCGAGCAACAAAATTAGCATTTGAAGGACGTGAAACACAATTATTAACAATATCCCACAAATCATAATCTATAAATAGACCTTCCTTATTAATATATCACATATGAAAATCCTTATTAGAATATTTTTCTAACTCTATTCTCCCTAATTAACTCTTGTTTCAAAAATTGTAACAACTAAATTAAATAGTATATTTTTCACAACCCCCACTCAAGATTAGAATAGTTAAAAATTTGAAACCCCTTATAAGAAATCTTAGGTGATGTAGAGGGTTTGGTGGTAATGGGCAAATTCCTTGGTTTCTTCTTTAGGGCATCAACACTTGGCACCATCCAATGGCCCAACCTCTCCAACCTTCCACAGGTTATCAAGTCTATCCTTTATCCTTCCCAACGATCAATCTTATTAGGACAACTTAGTTTGTCTAGGAGACTCCTACTCCTAAATACTCAACCCCTAAACCAAGACACCTCACAACCCCCAAGCCCTTTGCCAACATGACCTTTTGCTCAAATGGTGGAATCTATCATATTTGAGTCTTCGTATATTTTTTATAAGGTATTTACATTTACCTTGACCCCTTTGATAGGTATTTATAAGCCCTTTGTGCCTTTTTCCCTTATGGACCTAGGAAATAGGGCTACAAGCAATTAGCCCTCCATTTGGACTTTTCCCACTCCACCTATCAAAATACCTGAACAAACCCCTAAAAAAAAATTTATATTCTAGTACCCTTTTGGGCATTCTAAAATATTTTAAAATTTTGCATCTGGGTTTTGAGTGTAAGTTTTCAAACCCTATTGGGCCTATTTTGGTCTAATTAGCCAAAAAAGAGGTTTAGACCTCAAAACCTTCATCAGTCGGATGAAGAGGAAATTAGGGATCTTGGAGAGGATCTAAAAATTCCTAAGGGTCTTTCCCATGAAAATATTTACTACCGTTGTGTCCATTGTCTCAATGATTCATTCAATCCCTCACTGCACAGACTTGCCACATGGAGATGTCAAGTCTAGGGCATCACTCCAATAGTGCCAAGGAAAGATATTTTGCTCCCCAAACCAATGAAAACATCTAATATACAAGTTAATCCAACATTCCACATGGTTTCAGACCTTTCCCATAGAGGAATGTTGAATAGGGTCTCCTTTTGCATCCAAACCCTGGTTTTAAAGGTTTTACCAAGCAGCGAGGAAGAAAAATCAACTACTCCTCAATCACAAAACTTCAAGACATCAAAACAACTTCAAATAAGAGGTGATTAACTACTACACCCATTTAAAGACATTATATCTTACATAAGTCCATACAAATCCATACTAAGACCAAGAACTCAAGAAAAAATAGTAAAAATGATAGCTTCAGATTGGTAGGAAGCATAAATTTTGTTCATAGCCTCAATGTAACCTTTGGGAATCATTCCTCAGGATTAAATAAGACTAAGGAAACCTTCTAACCACTTCCCAATGTACAAAATGAAACCAACTAGCCATTGGGCAACCACAACTCAAAAAGTTGCAAAAATGCTCATGACAACATAGCAACTTTTACATAGTATGACATCACACACTTGCCTTCATATTGAAGGTTAAAAATTGGACACACAACACCTCTAGGACCTCTAGACACCAAAAACATAAATAAAATTCCCATACAAGGCTTGTGACCAAGTATACAACTTTGGAACCTTAGGGCTTATTACATAGCATTGGTAGCATTGGACCTACCATATCCAGTTAGGACCTACACAAGAAACATTCAAGATAACACATCACATTGCTTGCAAACACATATTCTATCACACCTTGGAGTCATCTTTTAGTGCCTCTGCACCATTAGGTAATGGAACAAATTTCAATACTTAATATTGGGAACATGATTGTGCAAGAAATTAGATATTTGCAAAAAATACAAAATATAAATGTAAATGTCATTCATGCAATGATATAATTATTTACAATGAAAAACCTTTTTAGAAAAAGTGATGTATAATATTTTTCTCAAAACCTTCTGTTTAAATTAAATTATTTCAAAAAACGTAACAGCCCAAAATTATATTATTTTAGGTAACAAAACAAATTCATACAATAATATTGAGATGAGGACTAGACAAAAAATCATTTGCAAGAAATCGAGAGTGTGCATAGTTTTAGTCACAGTTTGTCATTGATGCCAATATGTAAATGTTTGTAAAATTTTTAGATTATAAATGTATGCATCTACAATATGTCTTCTACTCATATTCATGATAAAATATGTATTTTATTGGATATCAACCACAGATACATGAACCATCTGCAACAGAGATAAAATATGATTAAGTTCATATGATGGTACAAAAGAATTATAAGAGTTAACAAAAAATATTGATTACCTTTTATATTTGAATTGACAATGTTTTGTTGATCACACATGGAAGCATAAAATTTTTCAGATAGATATGCATATGACACATACATTATCCTCACATTTTATTTCCAAAATATATAGCAACATCAAGGTGCGAAGGTATATACAGTTGAACATTAGAACCAAATAAGAAATGGATATGATAATGGTTAATATAAAATAAGCTTTGTCAAATTGCTTCTTTGTAACAACCTCTTAACAATCAATTAAAAATAGTTCGAAACTATGTTGTTATTAAAAAAAAATCATATTGATTGTGAGAGAATAGGTTCAAATGAAAGTTGTCAATATGTCAGTTTTACACTGATAGTTTCCTAACTAAATAACCATTTATATTCAGGCTTGTAATGGATAAACTCGATGATAGAAGTGTGTTGAGAAAAGTGAAAACATGTAAAACATCCAAAATCTTTGTTTGTTGTGTTTATGAAATTCGAGAAGGAAGAAGATATATTTATATGCTAATTGAATGACAAATATTTGAAGTGTTTTGTAAACAAAATAACTGTTAGTGCTCGAAGAGAAGAGAAGAGGACATGGAATGTTGAAATATGCTATGAATTTTATCTGTGAATCATTGAGAGCTGTGACAGTGACTGACATATTGATGAGATTGTTTAATATTACTATGTGAAGTGTCTCAAGAAGCTCAAATCGTTAAACATTGAGTTAAGAACATCTTTGAAGGTTTTTCAAAGACAAACACATTTTCAAATTAGTCCACAGTTTCAACATTCACTATTTTTATCAAATAGATAGAGGCATTTATATTTTCATCTTAAACTATTTGTTGTCTGCCATCATACTTTCAAAAATTGGTTGGTGTAACAATTTATCAGAATATGCAGTGAAATTTTTGGCAATTCTAATAGGAAAAATATTCAAAACTTTATACTATTTTGCAAAGAAATGTTTATGTATAATTTGAAATGGGTTAATTCTCATTGATTTGAATCTCTTCTTGGAAATATTGTAGCTAAAAAGGTTGCTTCCTTTACATTAGGAGGTGTTGGGTGACATATTGGGTTGGTGGCTTAAAATTATTGTAATAATTTGAACTCTGAGGTTGGATTAGGATAGTAGATCCTAGCAACATTTCTCACTGTGGTTTTCCCACCTTGGATTCCCACATATTTCTTTGTGTACTAGGTCATGTTTATTGTGTGGTGTTGTCTCTTACTTCAACTTAATTCTTTCTCTTCAGTATTTAGTTCTTAAAGGATTAAAAGTTTACAAAATCCTAAGGTGAAACAAAAGGATAAATATTTAAATATTTTTTATCCTATCCACCCAGTAGTAAATTTGTGTTCTCTAATACGTATAAGAGTTGGTGCTTGTACACATACCTAATCAATCTAGGTAGATTATGGTATTAGAACACATGGCTCATTAGGAAGGTTCATCTTATAAGAAGACATCTCTATTTGATGGCACTAATTATTCTTTTTGGAGCTTAAGAATGGAATGTTACCTTCTTTCACTAGGTTTTGATGTTTGGATGTCATTAGTAAATGGTTATACTATGCTAATTCATACTATGAATAATCTTACTTAAAAAAAGACTATTAAAAAAAATGCTAAGGAAAATAATACTATTCTTTGTGGATTGCCTAATACTGAGGTTACAAAGGTTATGCATTGTCAAACAGAAAAGGAGTGATTGACCAAGTTGAAAAGAATCTATGAAGGAGATGCTAAGGAAAATTAGACAAAATTGCAAACAAACTGTTAATTATGGGTAGCTTGGATAGTTGTTCGTCCTTACCCAGAAATAACAGCATTAGTTATGGGTAGTTTTGGATAGTTGTTCGTCCTGACCTAGAATTAGAAAATGGTTATTTTTGTCAAACAAGTATTGTTAGGATAAAAACAATTGTTATTTAATAGTGGCTCTTTTTAGGTGACACCTCATAGCCAAAATTAGTTAATTGGTTATTGAGTTGTCTTAATCTCAACCATTGGTTTGAATTAATCTCAGCCATTGGTTTTCCAATAGAGTAGTATAAAAAGGAGTCATGGGTCATTTGGAAAGAATGAAGTTTTGAAAAGAATTTGCAGTGATAGCAAATAGTCTTGCAGTGCTAGCAAGAGGCGCAGTGATAGCATTGATATAGTAGTGGACGATATCAGCAGGAGATATTAGGAGTTTGTCAGAGTTTTTCCAGTAAGAGGTAAGGAATTCTTTTGTAATTCTTATATTGCTGAAGATTAATATATTTTCCATCTGTAGAACTGGTTTTCCCTTAGGGGTTTTTCCAGGGACGATTGTCCAAAAATATTGTGTCCTTGTGTTGCTTATTTCTTTCCGTATTTTTAGTGAAGTTGCAGTTGTGTTATTTTTCGATACTTAGCTGTAAATTTATTTTCAGCAATTAAATAATTTTTATGAGATAGGAGATTAATAATCAGTGACTGCAATAGAATTTCTACATGGTATCAGAGCTTTGTTGAGGGTAGAAAAGCTTTACCCTAAGCAAAGGAAAGAAATTTGAGTTTGACCTCTTTCAAGTTATTGTTTTCCTTTATTTCTTTGATATGGCCTTAGCAAGTTTGAGAGATCAGGATAGATTGGATGGTGCCTCAAATTTTGGTGTCTGGAAAGCCAGAATTTCTTTATTGCTGGAAGAGAATGGTATCAAGGAATATGTTACCAGTACTATAGTTGTACCTACAGATCTAGTACAACTTGTAGCATACAAGAAGGATGATGCCAAGGTGAGGAGGATAATCCTTGATGGTGTCAAGGACCATGTTGTTCCACATATCACAGAGTTAGATACAGTGAAGAAGATGTGGGATGCCATTCTGAATCTGTACCGAAATGCTACCACTAACCGGAAGCTGATTCTCAGAGAAAAGTTGAGGAATACTCGGATGAACAAGGGAGAAGACGTTACATGTTACCTCACCAGGCTTAGACTTGTCAAGGATGAGTTAGCAGTGATTGGAGATAAACCAGATGATGACGAGCTAGTAAGAATAGCCCTAAATGGGTTTTCTAAGCAGTGGGATGTCTTTGTTCAAGTTATTAATGGATGAGACACCTTACCAAGTTGGGATCAACTTTGGAGTGATTTCACTCAGGAGGAGCTTAGACTAAGCCTTGTCAATGGAGCCAACAATAAGAGTCAGAAAAGTGAGGTAGAACAAGAAAATGTTGCCCTAGCGGGAAAGGGGAAAACAAAGAAGGGATCTAGCAAAGGAGAAAATTCACAAATTGAAAAGAAGAAGAAGAAGGATCTATCTAAGATCAAATGCTCTGGATGTCACGAGTTTGGCCACTATGTCAGCAATTGCCCACATAGGAAGAAAGATAAGAAGGGCAAGAACCAAGTGGCAAGTTCAGCGAGTGTAGAGGAGCTCTCTAGTAGATTGGAGGATGAGTTTGCACTCATAGCTTGTATGATTAGCTCAACCTCATAGAGTGTCTGGTATATAGACAGTGGGGCATCATTTCATATGACAGGAGTTCGAGAGTACTTCTCCAGATACAAGGAGGAGAACACCAGAATCCAGATCTCTATGGGGAACTTGTCCAAGCTCAACTCAGTTGGGAAAGGGACTATTCATCTTTAGAGGGAGAATGGAAAGGTAATTCCTCTTCATGATGTGTTGCATGTGCCAGGCTTACGTACGAATTTGGTTTCTGTATCTGTCCTTTAGGATAAAGGGTATAATTTTCTCTTTAGAGGGATGCATGTTTTGATTAAGCATAAAGATTGGAAATCACCTGTATCTATTGGAGTTAGGAGTGGTTTCCTTTATAGGTTGCAGTTTGATACTCCTAAGGCACTCATGAGCAGTAGTAACCCTAGAGATCTTGGAGAGCTATCGCATAGGAGGATGGGCCATATTCATCATGGAGCACTTAGATTGCTTCGTGAGATGGTGACAGGTGTTCCAGGGGTGAGCACATAGCATGATGATGTATGTAAGGGATGTGTGTTGGGAAAGTTTGCGAAAGCATCTTTTCTAAGGAGTGACACCAGATCTATGAGTGTTCTTGATCTAGTACATTCAGATGTATGTGGACCAATGTTGACAAAGTCTCTCAGAGGATATGAGTATTATGTTACCTTTATTGATGATTTCTCCAGGAAGACTTGGCTATACTTCTTGAAGACCAAGGATGAGGTTTTCAGTCACTTCCAAGAGTTCAAGGCTCTTGTGGAGAACTCGATAGGAAGGAAGATAAAGGTTCTTCGGTCAGACAATGGAGGCGAGTACAAAGGAAATGACTTCCAGGATTTCTGTACCAGAGAAGGAATCAAGAGAGAGTGGACTGTTCCTTACAATCCACGGCAGAATGGAGTTGCTGAGAGGAAGAACCATTCTATTTTTGAGGCAGCAAGGGCTATGCTACATGACCAAGACATGCCCCACTACTTATGGGTAGAAGCGTCTAGTACAACAGTCTACATTTAGAATAGGGTTCCACACAAGGTATTAGGGAAAATGACCCCAGAGGAGACTTTCACAGGGAAGAAGCCAGATGTTGGTCACTTCAGGATATTTGGGAGTTTGGCATATTGCCTTATTCCTGGAGACACACGTACCAAGTTAGATTAGACTACAGAGAAGGGGTACCTTGTTGGGTATAGTGAAACTTCAAAGGCATATAGGATGTTCATTCCAGGGACTAGAAGAATTATTGTTAGATGTGATGTCAAGTTCATGGAGGACAAGGCATTTAGAAGGTCCAAAGATTTGCCAGCAGATGATCAGAGTGAGCAGCCAATGAAAGTTCCAAGTCCAAGTCAAGGACAGCAAAGCTCAAGTACAGTTACTAGTATAAGCATAGACTCAAGTAGTGAAGATTCACAGAGTATGGAGCAACTGGTGCAGCAGGATATGCATCTAGATGATATAGAGGTTGATATTTCATCCTCTACAGTTGGCAGTATGAACCATGAGGTTCAAGACATACAAAGGGATACTTAGGAGTTTGTGGGAGCTCCTAGGAAGAGTACAAGACAGAGGAGACAACAAGCCAAGTTCAATGAATATGTGGCATTAGTTAGCCAGTTAGTAGATAGTGAACCTTCCAGCTATTAGGTATGGTGAGATGCTATGGTTGAGGAATATAACTCAATAATGCAGAATGATGTATGGGAGGTAGTGCCTAGACCAACTGATAGAGCAGTAGTTGGATCGCGCTGGATCTTCAAGATAAAGCATGGTGTAGATGGTAGCATCAAGAAATATAAGGTGAGGTTTGTGGCCAAGGGGTTCTCTTAGAAGGAGGGAATAGACTATGAGGAGACATTTGCTCTTGTGGCTAGGTATACTTCTATACTAGCTGTAATCTCATTTGCAACACAAGTGGGATGGTAGATCCATCAAATGGATGTCAAGATAGCATTCCTTAATGGAGAATTAAAGGAGGAGGTATACATAGAACAACCAGAAGGCTTTGTAGCACACAACAAAGACACCCACATGTGCAGATTAAAAAAAGCCTTATACGGACTCAAGCAGGCTCACAGAGCGTGGTATGAGCGCATTGATACATACTTGCAGGAAATGGGCTTTGTGAAGAGTGAGGCTGATGCAAACCTCTACTACTTGGTGGTTGGGGATGAGGTTCTCATTCTTGTTCTATATGTGGATGACTTGTTTCTTACTGGTGTGCCTGTTTCGGTTTCAATTATAGGGCAAAATTCTTTTGTTGGTGAAATTAGGGGGAGAATCAATAAAAGGGAATGAGATGAGTTTGAACCACTAACCTCATCGTAGAGAAAATTTCTCACCACCAACGGACTAAGTGTCGATCACTCAATATGAGGTGGCAGATTGTTTTTTTGTTTAATGTCTTAGGCGAACCACAAGTATAGGGATACACCAGTTCAACTTACAAAGGTTTAACCTTATACACAGGTTCAACTTACAAACTACCATACTGGTTTTAGAATATCTTCCTCAAATTTTATCACTCCGGTTACAAGATAAATGAAATAACAATAATAACATCAACAATATCATGAATAACATTCACCAGTTCAATTGACATCAATGACAACATATCATTAATGCAATCTATATGAAAAATGCCAACAAAATAAATTGTAAAGGGAGTTACATTTATTGATATGTGTTTAGACAGATTTTGGGGCATCTAAGATTGGACCTAAGAAGAATTATACTTCTTTGGGTGGTTTTGGCCAATGCTTTTGTAATACTATTTGATTGTTTTATGTATTGTATCTCGTATATATGAGGTGTGTGAGAGGAAGGTTGTGTCTAGGAGTCCTATAGCCAGTGAGTTGCCTCTAAATATGTAGATGATGTTACTATTGTGAAAAGATTTCTTTGCAAGTATATTGTAATTTTTTATTGATCTTTGAATAATATATTAGGTGCCTTCTAAAGTTTGGGGTATTTTTCTTCAAAGGGTTTTCCCCATGTAAATCACTATATTGTGTTATGCATTCTATTTGTGTTTATTTCTCTTAACTTTTTATAACTTTTGTAAAGATCCATAAAAAAATTTTGTTACCATCCCTAAAGATTAGTGTTGGATGTTGCTTTGTTACATAAATTTATTACAAGTGATACTATAGCTTGATCATCACTGGTTTTAGTTGTGGATTCTTAGGTTTTTAAAAATAATCTAGTTTTTAGTTGGAGCTTGTACAAAATATACATTCAGATTTTTTGGGAGGAATTTTTCGATGGCGAGTTCTTCATGGAGGGTAGAGGTGGAGAAATTTTTTAAAATTAATTTTGAGATGTGGAAGTTGAAGATGGAGGATTTGGTAATATATCAAATATATGGGATGTTGTTGATGTAAATATCTTAAGACCTATAGATCCTCCTATGGTTGATTAGTATAGTATTATAGATTTTAATGATGAGTGTCTAATAAGATTATGCTTGGGAGACTATGTTCTAATCAATGTCCATGAAGAGACCTCTGGAAAGAAGTTATGGAACAAGCTTGGTGAGATGTTTTAGGAAAAATATTTATGAAATTAGATTCTCTTGAGGAAGAAATTAAAGTCCTTGAGAATGGAAGAGGGTGGATAGATTACAGATCACCTAGAAGCATTCAATATGTTGGTGGCAGCTCCCAGTTTGCATTTGACGTTGTCAAGATGGATGAAGAGGAGAATTTTAGATCGTGCTTTGTTCTTTTCCTAGTTCATGGGATTTGCTTCTTATGGATATCATAAGTACTTTTATTGTTTTGAATTTGAAAGATGTGGTGGGTTCCTTTCTTGTTGAACAGATGTATAGGAGGGTATCCAATAGTTAAAAATAAGTCCTAACTATATATGGAATACCTAAAGAAAAAGGCAAGAAGAATAAGTGTGAAAATCAAAGTCCAAAGGGAGATCCAAATCTCTTGGAAATTCCAAAGTTATTTGTTGGAATTTTGATAAATTTGGAGATTACATAAGGATTGAAAAAAAGAAATGAAGAAGAAAAATAAATAGTTTGATTATAATTCTGATTCCGAGAAGGAAGATGGTGATTCATTCATTGTAGATTTGGCTACTCATGAATCAAATGATGCATGATTAATTGACTCAAGTGCATCTTTATATATGACTTCGAATAGAGGTTGGGATTTTGAATATGAATAATTCTATGGAGGTGTGGTGTACTTGGGTGATGATTCACCTTTAGATATTTTTGGTTATGGTAAAGTTATAATCATGATTCCTAATGGTAGATTAAAAAGGATTAGTGTTGTGTTGCATATCTGTGGAATAAAATAAAATTTATTATCAATAAAAAAACTAATAGATGCAAGTGTGAAGTTAGTCATTTTTTATGCAGGATGTGAAATGGTTAGAGGTTCTATGGTGATTGCAAGAAGTGTTCACTTTGGCACATTGTATAAGCTAGAAGCATACACTATTGAGTGTAATAGAACTTCTTTGAAAAGAAAATTTGTGGATAGTTCATTCAAATATTTGAGGATTTGACCTTTAGTAGATGTTCATGGATTTTGGGTACCTAAGAGTGCTTTTTCTTCTAAAGAAAATATACCTATAAAAAATAATATGTTATGGCACTAGAGTCTTGACCACATTATAGAAAGGGGTTTAAGGGTCTTGAAAAATAAGCCTTGTTGAAGGTTTGAATGTTTGTAATCTTGAATTTGAGTTCTAAGAATGTTCATATTTACTCGAATGTGTATTTTAAAACTACATGCATTCTCATGTGTTTGAATAATAGAATATCATTCCTTTCACATCTAATCATCAATTAAAAAACAATAATAATAATATCATATAATTATTTTATTAAACAACAACATCAATATTATTTTATTGCACTGAAAAGCATATAACCATTCCTTAACAAAGTCAATGTTGTAACATCATCATCAACATAACAATCCACTTAATCTAGCATGCGGAAAATCAATTATATCAATAAGAATTTAATCTCTTTAACAAAATAAAATAATATGAACATAATTTTCTACTTTTAATTCTTCCAATCAGGTTAACATTACTTGTTACATTCTAATCATTAATCAAATCATCATCTCACACATCTTAGTTAGGAATCATGACATTAGTCCATCTAAATCATCAAAGGAACAATAGATCATCGTGTATCCTAAATGAAACATTATAAGGATAATTCAACATAAGGAAACCCAACACATCATTGGTCCCAAACATTCATAAAACATATACCCAGTAAAGTATAAGGTAAAAACTCAAGGTCATACACTACAACAAATTATGCTTCTAAAATGAGATCAAGGCACCACAAAATAGTTTGCATCCAACATGAAAATGACATAACCAGAGACACATAGACAAATATACTTCAAGAAGCATCAAAGCAGAAGAGAAAACCATAGGTGAATGACATTGCATCTCTTAAAATCTATTTATTTTAATTTTTTAGTTGCAACAACACTTTACCTTTGCCAATTATTTCACATGATTTTTTGTCATTGATTATTTAGGTCAAAAATCATCATAAGAAACAACTATAGGATCTCTTTAGATTATCTTTAAAGCAAGTGGCACACACAACCCTCCCATAATAAGAACAACCAATATAAGAACAAACACCTATCCCCATAAAATATAATGTTATTTAGAGATTTACATGAAAGATAATTACCAATATAGCCCTTAATGAACCTTCCCACATGAGTCCCTTAATGTTTATATTCACATCTTATACTCAAAGATACATTACTTAATATTAGGAGAAAGTCACAATACTTCCACATTCGAGATTTACGTTGCAACCTAAAATAAATTTAGATGACAAGTTTAACTTTTTCGAGTGAGTGTGAATGGGGTCATAAGGGACTCAAGTGGTAAAAGTTTTTTTATGCTGCATGGCTAACCTTTGACTTCAAACCTCAAGCTTTGTGGAGGTGACTACAGTCTATCATGGAGTTGTGGTTGTGAAGGATAGAGGATATCAAAGAATGACCATTGAAGGTGATTCAAAAAATACCATAATGATGATAAAAAAGGAAGCTAAACTAGATTAGAAATCTATACACCTCATCTCCAAATATCTTGACCTCCTCACTATGTTATGCCATGTTACAATTAATCAAACATGGTAGGAACATAATAAGTTGGCGGACATCTTAGCTTATTTTCCAACCATATTAAAATATGGACAAATTTGCATGAATTCCTTTTGTGATTTGTGCCATTATCATGGTAGAGATAAGTCCTAATGATGAAAAATAATCAAAAGATCACCCTTTTACCATCTTTGCTCAGTTTTTACCTTCTTCAAGTTCATTTTTTTAGATTTGTGATAATCTGATTTTTGACTTCAATATCTTTCAAAAGGTTTTCATTGTCTTTCGAATGTTGCAATATTTCTTTCTTCAATACATTTATATCATCTAGACAACAAATAAGTGCTTCTTCTAGATCCACCTGAACCTCCATATCGCTTCGTGGATCAACATCACTCTAATTTGTCGAACATGGCCCTATTGCCATAAAAAAAAGTTTCACAAGTGGTAGAATCAGAATTACTAGTATAAGAATTAGCATTATATCCTTTAATGTATAAACTTTTTATTTTCTTTGAAAACTCTTTTATTCATCTATAATTAAGGATTACAAAATTAAATTTGTACTTAATTTAAATTACAATTTTTTCTTGATCATAATAGAATTGCATGGTTATTATTTTTAACTGTTGAAAGTACAGAAGCTAAGTTCACAATTATTTACACAACTTAATAATGTTAATTAATTACTTAAAGAGTAAATTAAAAATTAAATGAATAAAAGAGAATTAGAAGACATAAGAGAATAAGATAGATCACAAGCTTGATAATGGAGATCACTCAATATGAGCTATGTCTTTGGGTCCGCTTCTAAGTGTAGGACCACTTTATTGATGATTCCAAGCATTAGTCACCTTATTACATCATCCAAGATTTTAACCTGCACCAAAAGTTCTCTCACAATCTCCTCTTTCACCTAAAGGCATTCGCATACTCTCCTTCATGAGCTAGGCTTCATTTGCCTCTTAGTCCATTTATAGTAAAATGTATTACAATTTGGCAAATGCCTTCATTCTTACAAAAAAGCTCCAACTCTAGAGAATTATAATTCCTCCTAAAATTAAACTAATTGCTTTTACAAGCCAAAAACTCCCCCTTAAATACAATTTGATTTGCTATAATAGGGTAAACAATAATATAATATTCATATATTCCATACAACCTACTTCGAGCCGTTAAAATATTTTAAAAAAATTGATTAATATCTTATAACATGGGCTCTCCTTTATTTTGGGTTTGTATGGTTTAAATATTATTGTTTTGAACTTGTGTAAATGGAGGGGGCTCGAGTTTGCTCAATCCCTATACTTGTGGTTCGCCTTAGACATTAAACAAAAAAACAATCTACCACCTCATATTGAGTGATCCACACTTAGTCCATTGGTGGTGAGAAATTTTCGCTACGATGAGGTTAGTGGTTCAAACTCATCTCATTCCCTTTTATTGATTCTCCCCCTAATTTTGCCAACAAAAGAATTTTGCCCTATAATTGAAATCGAAACAGGCGCACCAGTAAGAAACAAGTCATCCACATATAGAACAAGAATGAGAACCTCACCCCCAACCACCATGTAGTAGAGGTTCGCATCAACCTCACTCTTCACAAAGCCCATTTCCTGCAAGTATGTATCAATGCGCTCATACCACACTCTGTGAGCCTGCTTGAGTCCGTATAAGGCTTTTTTTAATCTGCACACGTGGGTCTCTTTGATGTGTGCTACAAAGCCTTCTGGTTGTTCTATGTATACCTCCTCCTTCAATTCTCCATTAAGGAATGATATCTTGACATCCATTTGATGGATCTACCATCCCTTCTGTGCTACAAATGAGATTACAGCTCGTATAGAAGTATACCTAGCAACAGGAGCAAATGTCTCCTCATAGTCTATTCCCTCCTTCTAAGAGAACCCCTTGGCCACAAACCTCACCTTATATTTCTTGATGCTACCATCTGCACCATGCTTTATCTTGAAGATCCAGTGTGATCCAACTACTACTCTATCAGTTGGTCTAGGCACTACCTCCCATACATCATTCTGCATTATTGAGTTATATTCCTCAACCATAGCATCTTGCCATACCTGATGCTTTGCATGAGAGATTTCAAAAGAAGTTAGCTGGCTGGAAAGGAAACTTCTCAACTTGGCAGGCAAGATACAACTTGTTAAATCTTGCCTTCAAAATATGCCCATTTATTACCTCTCTCTATTCAAGATACCTGGGGTGGTTGCTAAAAAAATTGAAAGGATCCAAAGGAGGTTCTTATTGTCAGGTATGGAAGAAAAGAGCAGACTTTCCTTCGTCTCTTGGGATAAAGTGTTCAAACCTTGGAATTGTGACGGATTGGGCATTAGAAAGATTTAATTTTTTAATAAAGCGCTTATTTCTAAAATAGCTTGGCAATTAACTAAGGTACAAAAAGATTGGACTCAAATTTTGAAAGCCAAATACTTCCCGAGTAACAATGGGGAAAAATTCAACAATCAAGAGAAGCTACCCATGGGTTCCACCATTTGGAATAGTGTGGCTAAAACAAGACATGATATCAAAAGAAATGGCAAGATGATTATAGGAAATGGAAGAAAGACTGAGTTCTGGAAAGACACTTGGATGCTTGGATAGTATCTGGATTCCCTCCCACATTTAAAGAATATCAACAAGTTCGTAAATTGTCATTGTGGGGGAAAGGTGCATTATTTCATAACTTGAAATATAGGACGTGCTTCCTAGATTGATTTGAGCATAATTGTTTCCTCTGAACTGGAAGTTTAGCCCACCACTAGAAGGTTAATCCTGAAGGAAGCAACCGACCTCACTTCCAGGTTTCCTAATTGTTCTCTTTACACTCCTATGTGGGGAGGATGAATGGATATGGAAAAGGATTGTGTTAGGGAGTTTCACTGTTAAGTTTGCCTAGCACCTCTTCGAGGAAAATAATGACAGAGATTTAATATGGAAGGTAATTTGGATCAAGGGACTTATCCCCAAAAATGAACTATTTTTGGTGGGCGACCTCTCATGGTCGAATTATTACTATTGACAACCTAAACAAAAGGGAATTTTCTTTGGTCAATAGGTGTTAAATATGTTATATGGACTTGAAAAGCATTGAACACATTTTTTTACATTGCAACTTTTCTTGGGATATATGGGAAGAAATGTGGAATAATATTAACATTAATTGGGTGCAACCTAATTCTTTCAAAGATTTCCTTGAGGTGTGGTTGTTATCCCCTTACTCTCACCCAATTTTTAAGAGTATATAGCATCAGACTCCTTCCTTTCTTGCTTGGAACATCTAGAAATAATGGAACAACGAGATACTCAGAGAAGAGAAGAGAAGAGAAGTAGTAAAATCCTAGCCACCATCATCATACAACATATTAAGAAAATATTAATGTGGAGTCTACTAGTTTCTTCGACTAAAATAGGTTTGCGTAATTCGACACAACTTTTTCAATATTAATTGCCAAAGAATGATCTTGAGAAATTCCTATTTCTAGAAACCTCTTGAAATAGGATGGATAAAGTGTAACTTTGATGGTGGTTCTAAAGGAAGTCCTGGGATCTTAGGTGTCCGAGGCTTAATTCGTGATCATGAAGGCTTCATGTTAGTTGGGTTTGGCTTAGGTCTAGGGACAACTACTAACAATAAGACAAAAGCTTGGGCGGTCTGGATAGGTATTCAGAGACTATATAATATCACTAGAAGGAATGTAATTCTGGAAGGAGATTCCAAACTTATTATTGACTACCTCAATAAAGACATCTCTCCTCCGTGGGAGATTAGAGAGATAGTATGTAAATGTAAATGGCTGGTGGAATTGTTTGAAGACATCAAAATACAAGATCTCTATAGAGAAGGCAATAGGTCAGTTGACCTCATTGCCAATCAAATTCTTCATGTGTCAGATTGGCAGGTCTTTAAGTTTGAGAATAGCTCTAAAGAGCTGAAGAAAATCCTCATGCAGGAAAGAGGAATCATAAAAATGAAGATGGGAAGTTGAACTACACTCTCAAATATGTCTTTAATATGTTTTATGCCTACGCTCTCAAATATTTTGAATTATCTATTGGGTGCACATAGGTGTAGGGCTTACAAGGTGATGACTTAGTGCCTAGACGATTGGGGTCACTTCTACACTTAGATAGCCTACATGGCGAATGACCTGGGTAGCAACATTCTTGATAAAAGAATGATGATGACAGAAGATGACTATGCTTAGATTTGGAAAGATAAGGTATTAATTAGAAGGGATGTGAAAAGGATTGATTTTTCCTTTTCCACAAACACGAAAAAGAGTGATTTTTACATTGCCTTTACAAGAAATGATTACCCTAGGTGTTGCACATGTGACAAATATCATTTGAGTGATATCAGGAAAGGCATTTTTAAATTTGTCCCTCCCAAAAGAAGCCAAAGTTCTCAATTTTCCTGCCTTCTGCTCAGTCACTTTCATAGAGTCCGGTATAGTTCTTCTCTTTCCTGTATCAAGATGGGGAGCCCTCTAAAACATGTTGTATCGAGTAAATGTGTGGATTTGAGAGATAACAAAGAGCTATGGGATCTCTTTCAAATGGCAGGTCTCACTATTTTTTTCCTGACCATGAAGGCTACAATAAGGAGCTCTCGGCCAGGGTTTGCAATTCTTGACAGAACGGTGTGGTTATAGTTGGAAGAATCACCTTTACTATGTCACCAGAGTACATTGTGGAGGTGACAAGCTTACATAATGAAGGAGAGAAATTTGAGAAGAAGAGCATGTGAGATTATAGAGGTTGCATGAAGAGATTCTTTGAGAAAGGTGAAAAACCGATTTCATTTCAAAATGGGTATTGATCATTTGGCTCTTCCCAAGCCTTTCCCTATAGTCAGTTATCATGTAATGAAATATTTTACCTTAGATTTTTTTTTATCCTACTGGCCATGGCTACCATTTCCCCATTCTGAACCACATAAGATACCATATTAAAATTAGTATGTTGTTCTTTCTATTTTTCATCCCTTAGTGCCTATATTCAAAATGGGGCGAACCCAACTTTACACCAGGGTTTAATTTACATAATGTACAAATATGCAATGGATCATACCCCCACCATGAGCTGTAGTTCTTCGGCCTTTGGTAGTAATGGTAGTTGCAAGAAAAACCCTAAAAAAACCCCAGTTTAACCTCTTAGAAGCCTAAGGATGTGCCTAACCCTTCTTGACCCCTGATAAGAGGAAAATTGAAATGGCAAGAAACACCCTAAGAAAAGCAAAGAGGTCTGGTAGTGAGTCGGCGGGAAAGAGCATTACCATCGATCCAGAGATATAGAATTGCGAAGATGAAGGTGAGAAGGAAATGGAGAAGGAAAAAATTTAGAGAAGCTCGAGGGAAAGAAGGTCTGCTAGGCTCTGAGCTAAAGAAAGGAAAAAGTCCATCCAAAGTGAAGAGAATGGGACTAATACTAGCCTTAATGAAATTTATGATCTTGAAGATGAGGAAGACTCAAAGGGCAAATTTGAGGATGGAGATGTCCAGGTGGAGGAAGAGGAACCAATTGAAAGCCTCAACAAGGACTCATAAGAAGAAGAGGAAGGAGAAGAAGAGAACAACAAGTCAAAAAGCAAGCTTGAGTCTCCTTTCAAAAATACCAATAGCCTTGATACCTTTGAGGATGAGGAAATGGTGTTGTGTTCGCCTATGAGGCCGACCCAAGAGGCTAATAACAACTTGGAGGATTAATTGATTGAAATGAAGGAAAAAGTGTCCATGTTGGAGAAGAACTATGAGGAATAGGACGGGATGGTGAAACATTTGTGTGATGCTTTCAATGCCCTTTGCACTATCAGACATGGGGTAATGAAGAATGCGGTCCCGAGCATGGTGTCTGGTCAAGGTTGATTGAAGAAAATTAGGAAGAAGGCGGCCAAGAAGGGTGCAAGGGAGATCATCGATGACGAGGAAGAAGATCAACAAGAGAGCTGGATGCAAAACTTAGGCAAGCTCGAGTGGGATTGGAACCTGATCCATCCACTGTTGTTAACTGAAATAAGCATAATTTCTCTAGGCAAACAAATATCCACTCGACACCAACACTTGGCATTTATGTTTTCTTCACCGTTCTCTAATTTCCACATGAACCCGTACTCCCTATCAGCAAAAATTAGCTGACCAAAATCACTCCCAGCTAAGCACCAATACACCCTAGTATTTTTATCTGAATGCCTGTAAACTGCATCATGTGGAGGTGGAAGTTTTGTCGAACGATTATCGGAAAGGTTATATTCTACAACCCTTCCATTAGGTGAAAATTCATTCAACCAGTAAAATCTTCCTCTGTAGTAAACTTCTTGTCCCGAAACTTCAATTTGTTCGTTAAATTCATGACTAAATTCATGACATATCCGCCAGTAACCCGTTGATGAATCCCAGACGTGAAAGTAATTTAGGGAATTGCCCGCCAGCATAATGAATTTATCGGCGGAAGGATCGTATGCTCTTACAATCGGTTCACTAGCATCGCGAATGTAAGGGAGGCGTTTCAAGGACCTGCTCTTTTCCTCGCAAATGTAGAAGTAATGACCACGATGCAAACAGAACACGGTGTTGCATGCTACTTCTATGATATAAGAATATTTACCGACTTTGTAAAAATCTCCACTTCCTTCCATCACCCATGAATGAATCTACCAAATTGAAATAAAAAAGCTGATGTGTAAGAAAGGTTTATGTTTGGATATACTCTCTGCATGGAAGCATATGAGGACAGCATCTCGTTCCATGCTTTCCACACAGTCCTCAATGTAACAAGGATATATTCAACGCAATTTCATCGGGTAGGTTTCGCCAAACTCCAATTTCCATCATTATCATTCAGTGTGACATTTCAAATGAAGAGGGAGACCATTCAATGTGACGTTTTTACTTCTTGCTAATTAATAGATCCTCCTCCTTGACATCCAACAATATCGCACAAATCATAATCACTAATAAATCTTGCTTCTTTATATTTCATATATGAAATCATTACAAGAAAATGTCTCTAATTCTCTTCTCGTCGATGAGCCTTCCTTCTATAAATTTCAACTACTAAATTAAATAATATCTTTTGAACAACAACAATTCACAATTGAACTAACAGTGTTAAGATTTAATAACTGTTATAAGAAAGGTTAGATAATGGAGCAACTTGATGATTATATTTTAAAAAAATTAAAATAATTATAAAAACTATAAAATGGAAACATAAATACCATTCATACAGCGACATGATGATTTACATAGTGAAAATATTTTCGGTAAAAACTGATGCATAATATCTTTTGTAACACCTCCTACTCAAAATTGGATTTGTTTAAAAAATCCAACAATGTACAATTGAAACTAAATGTGATCAGAATTTTACACCACTTATAAGAAAGCTTAGGTAATGGAAAGACTTTGTACATTAATATTGAGAGGACAACTTGATGCATGGACTTCGTGGGGTCATAACTTTTGACTCGGTTGTCTGATTGGGCTGAAATTTTACGTGGACTTCGAGGAGTTGATTCAAATTTTCAAGGCCGAATTCCTTCATCTAAGGCCTCAAAACTGGTTTTTACTTTCTCTTTCGGTTTTTTAGAAAGTTAGTTTTTTAGTTAATTTTGAGCTCGTAATCTTTATAAGATTAGAAAGTTGGTTTTTTGTGTCGTAGGAATGTTTTTTATATTTCTAGAAGATTTCGTGATTTTTAGGATAGGTTTGAAAATTTCCATAAATGACAATTTTTGGATTTTGTAAAAGTTTGCCCAAAAAGGAAATTTTTGGTGATTGTTTCAAATAGGGACTTTTTCATTATAATGGAAGAATGGTTGGAGTTGCAGAAGAATAATGAAGTACAATTGATCCTGAATTGTGTTTATTTTTTATAATTATTTGTTATATTGGTTATGTTTTAACTGGCTACATCACGACTATACAAAAAAATGGTAAGATTAATAATAAGGCTTCTTTTTGTACCCTACTCTTGGGGAAATATTTCTTGATGTCATTCATCTCATTTATTAGTTGTGATAATTAGTTGTACATGCAAATCATGCTATTAATTTCTTTCTTTTAAATAAGCACACCGCGACACCTATCCTCAATTGAAATTTTAACCACCGTAAAGTGACGGAGAAGATCTTGAAATATCTCTTTGATGATTCTTCAATATGTCCAACATAAGATTTTAAATAAGTAGGATATAATTGAGTGGCTACTACTATAGCTATGCGATATAGTACTTGGATAATGCATGTTACATGCCCTGCCATCTACATATCAAATTTTATTGTCATCACTCTCTATAATCACATATTTCTATCAAACAAATAGTGAAGATCAACAAATCCTACATTTATGATACAACAATGTTAATCTTCACTCGTGATAAAAATTGCCAAATCCTAGATTGCGACCCCCTACCTAGTATAAATATATATACTATACAATCACTCCACAAACCAAATATATTTGTTATATTGAAAAGAAGCGCCTTGCTTGAATTCATTATATCAATAGTAATTTTACATCCTGAATAATAAAGAATGTAAGTAGCATATTTTAACCTCTGTTTATCTTAAATGAGATATTTCAAGTAATATTTTCTTATTCACAAATTTATACATGAACACAATTGTTCTGAAAGTTATGTATGAATAGTTTTACAATATATTTTATGAAACCCTTGTTTCTTTAACAATTATTTTTTTATTTTTTCCAAGGCAAACTAATACAAAATATATTTCAATTTTCTTTTTGAAGTGCCTTGCATAATCTTCAAGAGAACTCCATACTAAAAGTCCCCAATGTTACTTTCGTGTAACGTTCAAACTTTAGTGTACATCATTGTTGCCAAGATTTGAAGTAGAAACTTTACTAAAAACTAAAGAAGGTTAGAAAGTTATGTTACGTTGTCTGCATATGTAGGTACACTCAAAATGCAATAAGGATGGGTTTAGAAAAACATTATGATACGTACAATTTTTCAGTTTCTTTATTTGCATTCCAAGATTCTCATGAATTTCATCCATAGCAATTTTTCTCTAGCTAAATTTAGGTGAACAATATCATTCCTAGCTAAATCCTTGTTGTTTAATGTGAATTGATTAATCTATGAAAATGCTTACACATTAATATATTTGAGCTTAGACAAAATATTCAATGTTGGTGGAATAAATTAGATCTTTATATAAATAAAGATAATAACAACCCACCTTTGAGATGGAACTACAAATGTTAAAATCCAATTGTCAAAATATTTCAGAAGCATTTTTAGAGTCATATTTCATGTATGGAAATCAGAAGGCACATGGGATTTGGTTGGATCTTTCTAGTACATACCTACCATTCATGTCGATTCTTCTTGTAGTTACCATCCAAGTAAGTCATTTCATATTTATTTAAGCCAACGTAAGATGCATATAATGTGTGCAATCTATTATTATCTAAATTATATGTATTGCGTTATTTTAAGTTATTTTAGATCCATATTAGATTTTTTAACTCATCCCTAATAATATTGCGGGGCCTTTATTAGATGTCTAATAGGGTCTGCAACATAAATATTTTGCAATTGACATAGACTCTAAATTTTTTTATCCTATTATATATGTAACAAACTAAAATATAAAATTCTTGCAATGTGGTTACCCAATCTAAATTCTAAAATTATGATCCATCCATCTAATAATTGATATGCCACAATGATACATAACAAATAATAATGTGTAAACTTGGTAGTCCTTATTTGCCTTGGTGTCAAAATGTTTACCTATCCCTTTTTCATCCCTTTTTTCCATCCTCTTCTTTTACCCTTTCTATTGCATCATCTCAAACACCCTTTATAACTATATCCCTTTAATCCAGCTATTCACAAAACTACCATGCAAATAACATCAAAATTATCTCTTGCTCCAATTTGACTAGAAGTACCAAAGAAATCCAACCTAGCAATATCTGAAGTTCCTAATAATATTTGACAAGTGAAAAACTTGTAGCATGACACATAAAGTACCTATTCACATGGGATATTATTTGTTTATCATATAAGAAAAGGATTGAATTAAAATATTTAAACAATAAAAAAGAATATAGTGGACTCTATTTTGCAATAAAAATCTCCTTTCCCTTTTATAGGGGTTTTTTGCCAAGAGTTGGAATCTTAAAGGAATCCAATGTATCATCTATATTCGGCAGTTGAAAACTTGGGCTACTTTAAGAAAAGAGTTTGACATTCTTCTATCCAATTGGAGAAATTATTATGTTCTTAGAGATGGTTGTACTATAGCACCCCGCATCATGTAAAGCTAATAAAATCCTAAACTATTGCATGTTTTTCTTTAATACATGATTAGATAGATTAGGGGATTATTATTTAGATGATTTTATGCCAATATGCATCGTATTACCTTGTAAACTTGGAGAAAACTTAGTAGAAAATAATATGATTTATTATTGGGGTCTAACTATGCTTGTATGTGTTGGCTATATGCAGGAAGGTAATGGAGACTATGGGAGAAAGGAGAAATACCTATTTCTATCCATTTCCTTTATGATAAGTTAAGTTTAACCATTATGTTTTACTTAGAAGGAAATGAGGTTTTGTTATTCAATATAAGTTAGCTTGTGAGGTTTATCATTGTGGGTCTTTAATGTTAGCCTTTGAGTTAATTTCCTTGTTTAAATTATAAAAATAGACCCCAAGGTTCTATACCCTTGAGGTGGGGGGCTATTGGACATGCAATAAAGGCCCCAGGACATTATTTCACTCTCCAAAAGTCCTCATCAAGATGAATGACGAATTTTGAGGATAAATGAGTTGAGGATAACCACCCCACCCCCCATACCTCATTTATGAGGAAAGACTTGGGGAATGGGGTGTCCTAGTTATTGTCCCATGTTAAATGAGGAAAAGACCTCATGGAGGAGAGGATGGGAAGGTGACAAGTGTCACCTCTCCATCAAAGTTTTCTTAGTTAATCTCCCTTATATGTTGTTTGTGGATAGAAAAAGGGTTGTTACCCACTTCTCCATTTCGGAGAACTCCTATAGGATTTTGAGAAAAGAAGTTAGATTTGAGAGAATGAAGGATCCATTGCATGTTGACATGAAGGTCAGTGATGCATAAAATTGTAGAGATAAATATTCCCTACTTGATTTACCCTTTCTTATACACATGTCTTGTAAAATTGAGATAGGTTTGCAAGAAATGTCTCTAATTTGATTTTAACTATATCTATATATGGGATGTTGAGTGGTATATTTAGATATAAGTAAATATTATAGTGGTAATGTGAAAATATGGGTATTATGTTACTCTTGGTCATTTTGTAGCATATGAGAAGGCTCCATGAATCATATATGGGTCTATAATAGCATTTACTCGGGGGTATATCTAGAGTCCATGAGACTTCATGATGCCATTACGGTCGGATAGAAAGCAATCCCTTGTTAATTATTTTCCATTAAATAAATATAATGATGATTATATATGTTATTTTAAAATGATAATTTAAAAGATACTTTATGATAGAGTTAAGAAATTTATTAAGAATTAGAAGAGAAGTCTTGTTTTTTGTTGCCCTTCCTGCTCGGGTTCCTAAATATCATTTAGGATTGAGGTTTAAGAATTTCATTGTCAGATAAGAGAGAGAAAGTCCAGTTTAGGGATAACTTTAAGAAACCCCCACTCAAAAAATTCTATAAAATCATGGCGAATTTTTTAATTTTTCTAAAAATAATAATAATGTTTATTGGCAAATTTATCCTTTTTATTAAAAAAAATTAATTTTATTGACGAATTTGTTTATATCAATTTTTGGTAAAAAATATTGGCGAATCTTGGAAAATAATCATTATATGAATTAATTACTATTGCCTTTCCTTTCATTTAAAAATAATCTTTAATAAAAAAGTAAAGGCATGAAGGTTGAAATCATTAATGAGTTTAAGGGTTAGACTATACTTTATTTGGTTTCTACCTTTCACTTAAAATAATCTAATAGGCCTCTTTCTATTTTATGAGATAAAACTTACAAACAATTTGTAATACTCATGGGGCCAAAAATTGCTTTTAGACCATTGGCTTTCATTGAAGTCAACAATCCAAAAGCAATTTCAAACCCCACGAGCATTGCACCTTGTAGATACATTTTATATCATGTAATACAATAAAGGTCATTAGATTATATTTTAAATCAATGGTGGAAACAAAAGATTGTTGATATAACCCTAAAGTAACTAATAATTATGATATATTATTGGTGAATTAATTTGGATTTCTACAATAATTTATAAAATGTTGGTAAATCTGATCCAATCATGTATCAAATATTATGGTGAATCTTTAAGGTAAAAAAATTAATAAAATAAATTCTTTGGCGATTTAAATAACATTAAAATTAAAATTTGTAAAAATGTGGCGATTTGGATCACCTTAAAAGTTGAAATTATTAGCCAAATTTGATTCCCAAATTTCAAAAAATAGCCAATTGGCGAATATTAGCCACTAAAGTTTTCACTCCAGTTTGATACTTTTTTCTCATTGACATACTTCTATGAAAGACAATAATTTTTTTTTATGATTGGTATCATAAGAGATACATCGCTTGGCAAATCCATGTATTAAACTAATTGAAGTTGTACAAGAGATAGTTTAACTATATGGCTCTCCCTATATTTTATTCTCAAAATATTTTCCATTGGAAAGCATGCAATAAAATATGTAGTTTGTATTTCCAATAGATGGCGGGGATAATTTATTGTTATAGAAAAAATAGTAACAAAAGCAAATAACTACTTTCTTTCCATTAGCATGTTCTCTGGAAATACTTTCTAAAATTCTCCTTTCAAGGTGTAGAGATATTCGTCTTGATTCTCCTCTTTAGTAGTAGATTTGTGATCTTAAATTTGAACTTATATAGCTCATGTGAAACTCAAGTTCAACAGTAAAGGATTTAACAGTGATATGTTAGATGGAATCCCTAAATCTAGATTTATTTGAACCTAGGCTTATCAATGTTCTAGTTAAGAGAGTGTATATTCATGTAGTAAAAATAATACTTCATGTTCTAGATCTTTGATAATGTAAAAATATGTGAGGTGAGAAGCAATTACCCATATTGTAATGTGGTTATGTATATGACAAATAAAGATGGTATGAAAGAATATGATATGCGTAGAATCAAATACACTATCTCAGAATTGCAGACTTGGTAGTAGGATTATTTGTATCATGTTACATACCACTCTAATCATATAAATTTATTCACCATTATGATTATGATATGTAATGAACACTATTAATGAAAGTGTGGCACCAATATTATATAAAGTAAACATAAAAATAACATAGTCTATTATTGTGAAACACTAGAAATAACAATGACTATCAATATATAACTTCAAATTTAAAAACACAGATAGAAAATTTGATAAAGATAGAGGATTGTGTAACACAGAGGAAATTTGTTTAATAATCAATTGTCAATTGTTATTTTGGAAGCAGAGTCCTATCAAGAGATGGAGCTAATCTCCATACAAAATGGCATTTTGTATAATTTTTAAAATCTGCAAAACACAAGGATTTTCATGAAATTTTCAATGATTAAATCTTCATGATCTGCATTCCCATTACTCTAAAAACACAAAACATCTGACAAAATAACACTGTATTTTGTAGATCTAGAAGTTTTTTTCAATACCATTTTATGTGAAGATTAGCTGCTGGTGTTGTATAGTGGGACCCTTAATGACATTGTCAGGTGGTGCAGGTTTGAATACTAATTATGAATCAGTTACCCTTGAAAAGGGCAATAATACTGTCAAAAGATCAGTGTGATATTAGAGTTATTGAATATAAAATTATCATTTAAGGGCGTATGTTTATTATTATTTTGTATAGATACTGATGTTAAAGGTAAGGTAAAATAAGATAATAATAATGATGTCTTAAAAAAATTTAATATCAAGTCATTGAACAAACTTTTGTAAAATCAGGATTATGAAGAGAAAAATGCACTTAAGGAACAATGTTAGAAATTGAGTCAGGAGAACATGGTTATGAAGAATAAAACACAAGCTATACTTATGAGGATGTCTAAGGAGATTGAGGACATAAATAAAAAGGAAGAAAATCTTGTTGTATCCCTAAAGAACAAGTTTGAAGAATGTGGTAGGTTGGCTCATAAAAATGATATATTGAGAACTGATTTAGTTTAATTCCAAAGCCATGAGCAAGAGCTTGAGAGAAAAATGAAAAAACTGAGAGATGATTTAACTATTGCAAGTGAGTACAAAGAAAAAATCAAGATCATCTCAGCACATCTTGATGAGTTATTGAAGAGATAGAGGCATATTGGAGATTCCAGTGGACTTGTATTTGAGCAAGGACAGAGTTCTGGTACTGCTAATGAAGATCACAACCATAAGGCACCAGTAAGACAATTCAATGCTTATAAATTCAATGGTAGATGTTTTGTTTGAAATTGATTTGGTCACAAGGCTAGGCAATGTGAAATCAAGCAAATTAGAACCCTGATTCTGCTCCCGGTAAATGTTTTAAATGCAATAAAATCGGTCATAAGATAGAATATTGGAGAATTAATATAAAATGCTATGCTTGTAGAAAATTTGGACATATGGCTAATAAGTGTAGGTCAAGCAATTTCACTAGTTTTAGCAAAGCAATTCAAAAGAACAATGTTACATGGTATGCATGCAATGAGGTTGGACATATTGCTAAGTTTTGTAGAAGAAAAAATCAACAAGTTAGTAATGGAGGATCAAATGAAAAATGAAAAGAGAAGGCTAGTGAAATCGGACATGATCACACTGAGAGATGGGTTAGGAAGACTGAACAAAAATCATCAGATGGGAATGTCCCGGTTACCTATCCGATAGAAGAGGATGCTCCCACACCGACAGTGAGCTCATCTGGTAACTAAGGTAGATACCTTAGGGGTAGGAAAAATTAATGAAGATAATGCATATGCGCCAGGAAGAGGTATAGGAAGATGTTCCAGATATTGGAGAGGATTATCTAGCATGGATGTGTTCTGAGCAAGATTTGGTATCTTTAACTAGCAGTCATCTATGTCAATGGAAGATTAGGATTTTTCTTTCGTAGGATAAAAGGTCGAATACACTTGATTGTTAATCACCTCACATTCAGAGTGATTTCAGAGTGAGTCAGAGTGACTAAGTGCAATCATAAGATATTCAGAGATAATCAGATTTCTTCTTGAGCAATCATACCGATGTCTAGAAAAAATTGTTGAAGGTTTTCACCGAGAGTGATCTAAAGGTATTTTTCTTCAAACATGGAAGTGGGATCATCTTCTCTTCCTATTTTTGTTGAAAATCCAACTATAGTGGATGTTAAGGACCGCCCCAGACCAATTTTCAAATGGTATTCACATGTGGCTACCAAGGAATATTCAGTTGGAGCATTTTCTGGTGTTCCAGAGGAAATAGTGTATGTAGAAGATGTAGGGCATATATTCACTGTTACATAGAGGACTTAGGAACTTCAGAGTTCAAGGTGATGTATATGAATGAACTAATAGGAGAATATAGTAAGATCAAACTGGCATATAAACACATTGAAGATCTAGGGTTTATAGATATTCTGGATATTCTAGAGTTTGAGGATGAAATAATCATATATGTACTAAGCAGAGTACATGGGGAATTCATATGGCTAGACAGACCTTATAAGGTCACTAAGGAAGCCATTGGGGCAATTATTTGTTTGCCATTAGTAGGACAATATCCAGATAAGAAAGTATCAAACGGCTTCGAGAAGCAAATCTCCAGCACCACATCTGACAAGGGATCGATGAAAGTGAGCACTATCACTGACACCGACATTAAGCTTGGCAACATAGTTATAGGATACAAGGTAACTCAGTCAAACCAATTGAATTCTATTTTAATTTCATGCATTTTGTCTGCATATAAGATAATGAGAGATAATGTAAAGTTATATCTTTGTGGTTGGATGCTTGAAGAGTTATTGATCAACTTAGGGAAGATTAAGGGTGAGAAAAAGGGCACCTTTCAGTATAGGAATTTGTTAGTATGCTTGATGTTATACTTTCTAAATGATACACCTGGTTCTAGTAGGAAGCAATGGGCTTTTGACATCTTGGTAGGAAGGGATTATTTCAAGGCTTTTCAAAATTCTATGAGTTCTAGGATATGAATACTTGAGCATATGTAGAGAAACTCTACTGACATTTGTTTCATGGTTAAGAAATATGTGACTCTCATGGAGGCAGTCAAGCCCCAAAATATTTGGGTAGAGGAAATAGGCTATGAGGTAGATGCATTAATCCTTGATGCCTATACAAATATTCTGATTGATGCAGAAATAGATGAGGCAGAGAAGCCCTATGGAACTACACAATAGAAGACTCTAGAGGTTTAATTAGAGTTCAACTGGAAGAGAAGGGAAAAATAAGAAGGAAAAGAAAGTAAATTTTGTATAGGAGGTCTCAAAGGACATAAATGAACTAATTTATGTTGTACCAGAGAGAGGGAGAAAGAGGAAGGATCTGGTAGTTCACATTGAACTTGTAACTATAGATTTTGAATCAGAGGGTGACACACCATTAGCCTTTAAGAGGTTTGTTAGGAAGAAACCGGAAGAACCTAAGGTAGAAGCAAAGAAGAAACTAGTTAGAAAGGTCACAATCAAGTTACTTGCATACAAGCAAGCACCTAAGGCTACACCTATAGCTGCAGCCGGTACTATTAGAAGGAAGAAGAAGGATGACACTGATTCTGGTAAGGTTACACCTAAACATTGTGCAAAAATTATTGATGAAATAACTAAAGATGGCATGCTGAAGAATGTTAAGTTTTATTATGAGAAATTAGAGGATGATGAGTAGAGAGAAGTAGAGGAAGCAGTCCTGTTATACTTAGATATATATTAGAAAACATTAATAGAGATAGAAAATCAAATACTGGCTAAGTTATATAACATGTTAGATGCTAGAAGGTTATCTACTATGCAAGAGGATAAGCACATTAAAATGCAATAAATTTGAGTTATATGTATTTCTATAGCTCTAGATGAGATGGAAAAGACAATTCAGGCTCCAAATATAAACATTTTCAATATAAAACATAGGATAACTAGCCTGATGCTAGGGAGAATGAATGAAGTAATAAAGGAAACTTGGAAGGCTTGGATCAAATTTTTGGGAGAACATAGAGGATTCTTTAATTAATCAGAGACAAAAATAGATACTGTAGATACACTGGTTGAAGGGAAAGGAAAAGGGTTCATGGGTAGTCCACCCTCAGTTTTGAAGAATATCAAGATAGTGGAAACTGAGCCACCAGTAAAAACAAATGTACAAATGAATACTGAAACACTGGTTAATACAAAGAACATTGTACAAGATACTAACATTAAGAACAATTTTCCTCTGGATACTAATGTATCAGTTGACGATACTAATCCTAGAGAGGAACTGACAGTTACATAGACTACACCAAATGTCAAAGCCACCGGTGCAAGTGAGGAGGTAATAAAGGATAAATCATTAGAGAAAATAGGGGAATCCGACAGGGAACCAGTTGCTAGCACATCATTATTGACAATTGACACTTCGAGAGTTCAAAAGAAAACCATCACAGAGATGGGTCCCATAGAACTGATGAAGGAGGGAACCAGAGAGAAGGGGATTATAGATCAGTCAATCACTATTCTACACTGATTGGTCCTGAAATGTAAGATTAAAAATGAAGCAATCCCTTCCAAAAAGATTAAGGTAATCACTAAGGACATATCTAAAGACTTTCAATCCTTATAGCAAATCTCTAACCAAAAAGTACTTGAAATATTCACTCCAGCTAAAAGAGCTGCTTTTGACGAGATCATTGAGAGAGAGAAGAAAAATATTGAGGAGAAGTTAATTCCAATTGAAAATTATTTTAAACAATGCACAAACATATACAGGGTATGTTGCAATACTGAGATACTTACAAAAAATGTAGATAAAAAGATAAAAGAGGTACAGGAGAAAATTACTAGTATTGCTAACTCTTTTGATGAAAAAATTTCAATGACAACATCAATTGATGGTCAAATTTTGACTTTGGAGAACTAAATTTCTGCTCTTGAAAAGGAAAGAGATAAAATAATCCAGACAACTAGAAGTCTGAGAGGTTTGGTGAGTCCAAGATTGGATTCACTTTGTGTACATAAGAAGGAATGCATGGATATGTTGGGAAAGCCCACACTAGCAGAGATAAATGAGAAAGAATCTTTTGCATATTTATTGAGTGGACTTGTATCTATCTCTAACACATTCAAAACCAACTGGGATTACTAGAGAGATCTTATCCCGAAATATTGAAACTGGTCAAGCTCTGGTTAGACATTTCTTTTTGGAGGTATCCAGTGTAGTACTTATTCTTTGACATTCTTTCTGGGTATTGATGTTAAAGGGGGAGTAGCATACATGTGAAAAAGATTGAAAGAGTTGCATACATTAGAGGGAGTTATAGATTTTTTAGAATTTTTGAGATATGGAGCATTTTTCATGTTTAGCTCAGAGGGAGAAGGGTAGGATGAAACCGAGAGATGAAACCATGACCATTTTTCACATGAGTATTGCCATCAATGCCAAAGGGGGAGATTGTTGGAAATTGATACTCTATTGGTTAGGTTTCACTATGTTGTCACTGATGGAAACATGATTTTGGGTTTTGACTTCATAAGGTGTACCGGTAGGAATTTCACAGATTCTACACTGGCACTAGCACTGATAGGTCAGGAATATTTCTTTGGTCACTGGCAATGCAGGCCGACATGGTATAGTAAAGCCTATCGATATTGGAGGTCGACTTATCTTGGATCTAACATCAGCAACTTGTTTTAATGTTTATTCATTTTTGTTATATGGCCAACATGTAATTTGATATTGTATATATCTTTGTAAGATGACATAAGGCATAAATTTTTATAGGGTATATAGGGCAGATTAATTAGATCATTTTGTAATAAGTAGAGGAACATGGTGATGGATATGTGAAGGTACATATTGAGGGAGACTATGTGTGTCAGAAATTTATTGTAAGGGTTATTCAGGTAAAGGGGTTTAGGTTTTCAACCGTAATAGACAGAGCTTAAACTGGAACTATATTCTGGCATAGAAGATGCTATCTTAGCGGTTCACACTTCTCCATATTGTTGTCTAGAATTTTATGTAGTTAGTGAGGCTCCTATTGTAATTGAGCAATATGCTCTAGGCTATAATCCTTCCTGCAAGTGCAGGCCCATCATATATTGTAATATCTCTTCATATGGCTAGTGGATTGATATTGTCAATCACAAATCCCACCATGGTTTTTCCTCATTGGGTTTTCCACGTATAAATCTATGTGTTATGGTTCTCATTTATGTGTTTGTCTTATTGGTTTCTTCACTTCTTTCAATTTGGTTTATACCACTTGGTGCATGAAAGTTTTGTTAAGGCTAAAATCTACTATTCTGGTATAACATTGATTCACCCCCCGCCCCCTCAGTGTTATTTGTTTCCAACATTTTTCTCCATAAAGTTTAGATTGTCAAAAATTTGTTGAGGGTGCATTTCTAGGAGATAACAATATTTTTTTTGAATTCAAAGTTTACTATTCTATTTTAACAAGTTGCAAAATTTATAACTCAAACATCAAAGTTGTCACTCTAGTAATTGTGGGAGGAATATCAGATACCGCTGCTGCATCTTGAAAAGCATATTATTTGTATAATTTAAATTGATCTATAAATAAAGATTTATTTATAATTACAAATTTTAAGTGACTGATAAATAAAATTTTATGAATTCAAATCAACACACCTATGTCTACGGATGACTACCAAACAACATGTTGATCAACTCATCCATCAGTGCCACATCCTCAGTCATGCGGGTCTGACATCTACTCCTGCAAATCATGCACAAATGGGATGTGGATCCATCTACAGTGGCCTCATCATCTGTCCATGTGCATATCCCTGAGCAAGTGGCACACACATGCTAAATAGGCTCACTAGTGCTACCTACAACAACTAATGTTTCATCATTCGGTACAAGAGGGTGTGCTAATTATGTCCCATATTAGATGATCACATTAGTCAATGTTGTAGCTTCTTGCAGATTCTATAGCTCCATCGACTCTTTTAGGTCTACTGGGACAGTTAAATGCACCTTGGGTTTGGGTGCTAGGGGGCGACGACTCTCCTGGGCTATTCACCTACGGGCTCCAGGTCTATCTTGGGCAGACCTGCCACCTCTACCATGGAACTCTCTCATGTCAAAATAATTGGGCAACACATTAAGGACAAACTCACAGTATAATTTCCTCAAAAAATACAATGGCACATCAAAATTATTACAGGGTTCTTCATCAAGACCATCCACCACCTCTACCAAAAAGGATTCTTCATCTACACATTGGTACACCAATGTATGGGATACCTCTTTACATTAAGAGTTAATGACTCACCAATTTTAGGATCAACAAAAACGGCACATATTTATTGTTTACTAATGTTTTTTTTTTCACTCACTCATATGATAGCCCACTAGCATAATGTTGATGACACATATCTGTATAGTTTCCCCATTTTGTAATTTGAGTGGAAACTAAACATGCACCACTAGCTAATGTTTTTAGGCTAGCGGCGAGGGATTTATGATGCTCAAGGTCAGATGTTTTCAATTTATTAATCATTCTATTTATTTTAGTTGTGTTTTCCTCTAATTTATTAAGAAATTGCTTCTATATATTAGGTGTACGATCAAAAGGAGGAGCTGGAGGTGTATTATGTAGGTTTTGAGGAGGTGCATCTTGTTGTTGTTGTTGTTGTGGATTTTTAGAATCTGGTTTGTGTAAAAAAAAATTAAAAAATACTAATAACAAAATTAAATTTAAATTTAAAATGTAAACAAAATTGAACAAATACAAAAGAAAAACAAAAATCAAGCAAAACCAACCTTGAGCCATGGCATTTGGGTGAGAAAAGAGGCAGCTCATGCACGATTTAGCGAGAAAAACCCCAAAATTATCAACTCAAGGCCGCATGAAAAATAAGACACAATCGGTCGGAAAAAAGTTTATTGACAGGTACCGCGTACGTGTTTCTTTAGGACTTAAAACCTCATACACAGTCCTAAGTCCTAAAGAAGCACATATGCGATCATCTCTCTAAAGTAATCACGTACGTGCTTTTGTCCCTTTAGGCTCGAGGAAAACGAATCATAGAGTGCAAAGGGTGATTTGAATTTTATGTACTATGATCGCGGTGCCTATTTTTTCAAGTTTTTTTTAGGTGTTTCCACTTTTTGTACCCTCCATGAAGAACATTCCATCTAAAAATTCTTGCAAGAAAATCAGAATGTATTTGTTGCACAAGCTCCCACTAAAAATTAGATTATTTTAAAAAACCTAATAATCCACAACTAAAACCAATGGTGGTCTAGCTATAGTACCACTTGTAAGGAATGTATGTAACAAAACAACATCCAACACTAATCTTGAGAGGATGGTAACACAATTTTTTTATGGATCTTTACAAGAGTTATAAAAACCTAATAGAAATAAACATAAATAGAATGCATACCACAACATAGTGATTTACATGGGGAAAACTATTTCAAGAAAAATACCCCACACTTCAGAAGGCACCTTATATATTATTCAAGGATCAATAATAGATTATAATATACTTGCAAAGAAATCTTTTCACAATAGTAGAATCAACTACATATTCAACGATAACTCATTAGCTATAGGATTCCTACACACAACCTTCACTTCACACACCTCATATATACAAGATACAATACATTAAATTATCAAATAGTATTAGATTGAATGGGTAGGTGACTTAGCTTGGGCGGTGGATTTTCACCCATCAGTCTCGAGTTCAACTCCCTCTCGGATTTAAGAGGGAGGATTGGTTGTGGCCTCTAGATCTCTACCTAGAGGACTAGTCTTACCTCAGTTCCTCCCTTCCCGTCCCCAACTTGGCAATAAGTAAGCCCAAGGTAAGGCAGGTTGGGTTGCTGGACTGGGTCGGGGGGTTACCCTTGACCTAACTAAAAAAATGAAAAAACATCAAATAGTATTATAAAAGTATTGGCTAAAACCATCAAAAGAAGTATAATTATTCTTGGGTCCAATCCTAGATGCCCCACAATTTGTCAAAACACACATCAACACATGTAACTCCCTTTTACAATTCATTTATGTATTTCATACATTTTTTTATATTTCCTATTTTAGGAGACACATCTTTTGGAGGCCATAACTTTTACTTTGTGTGTCTAATTGACAAACCAATAGAAGAGCCAAAAAGCTTTTGATGTGATCTATCAATCTATAACTAGATACACTGGTTACGAACACTTTTGGGCTATGTTAGAGCCTCTAAAGCCCTCAAAATTGACATTGAAACTTTTGTTCAAAACTTTTAAAAATAGAAACTTGAATATCTTCAAATCTAGAGATGATATTCCAACAAAAATTTACATGGACGCTTATCTAGCCAAGGCAAATTTTAGACCACTTCATTTTCAAACAAAAACTTACTATAAATAGTAATGTTATATAAATGCAAGTTTGAGACACCAATTTTCGAACATAAAGTGCCTCACACTCAATAATGTATTTAGAAAATCATGTTTCAATATTGAAAAATATTATTGTAAACTACCTGCTTTGGTGATCTATTTACAACCTCAAGAGCCTAAGATTGTCAAATCCTCTATGTTGTCATTTTTAAATGTTGCATATACACATGAAATAATCCATCACATAATCCAACCCTTAGGTCCTAGTGCAAATTTTCTCTAGTTTAGCTAATCTATTTACAAAATTAGGAAGATTCCCTATGTTAGAATTGATGTAAAGAAAAAATAAACACATACCTTTAATCTCAAATGTGCAACTTCATACAAACTAACTCTAAAAATAATTCAAAATTTTTCAAGAGTAGTCTCTTGTTCTTCACTCAAAATCTCCAAAACCTATATTCAAATAATGAATAACTAAAATTACATTCAGACAATGCATAAATAAAACTACATTGATATTCATTCATATGGGTTTCAATTACATTCTAAAAATTAGATACAAAGTTCAATAAAATCAATTTGAAAATAAGTTTTAAATTACAAGCCAAAAAAAACTTTATATTTCATGCACCTTGCTACAAAAAAATATTCTCAAATCTACAAATATGAATGAATATCAATGTAGTTTTATTTCAAGGAAAACTCTATATTCAAATAATAAATAACTAAAATTACATTCAAATAATTCATAACTAAAACTACATTGATATTCATTCATATGGGTTTCAATTACATTCTAAAAATTAGATACAAAGTTGAATAAAATCAATTTGAAAATAAGTTTGAAATTACAAGCCAAAATGACTTTACATTTCATGCACCTTGCTACATCAAAATATTCTCAAATCTACAAATGTAGTTTTAAATCCCACAAAAATTAAATCAGCAACCTATGAACAATATCTCCGTGACATTATTCAAACCTTTAGGTATGAAATCTTCTTGTGAAAATGTATCTCGATCCTCGCATTCAGGAAATATGCAAACAATCTTCTCTACCCTCAATATGAATATCTTTTAGAGAAACTTGTAAATATTAAACAATGGATTAAAAAAAAATACTTTTATCTACAATACCTCTTCTAATACCATTAAAACATGATCTTTGAGCCCATTTTAAAAAAGCTATACCATTCTCCACTTTCTAAAAAATGGCATTGTCAAAATTACCTCAAACCAAGATTCTTGGTAACCCAAAGGACTATGCCAAAACATATCAAAATCCATAAACCCCCTTTTATAATATGCATTTAGTTTTAAAATGGTATTATTGTTCTCCTTTTCTTAAACTACCAAAACTATGTGCCATTTGAGTTCCCACTCCTCATAAATAGTGGCTCAAATTGGATTTAGAGATAGTCAACATAACTTGGGTGACTGTATTTTCAACTACTACATTTAAGGAACATTAAATGAGTTGTCATAAAGTAGTAACTCTAAGAAAACTATGCCTTGAATGACAACTTTGAATTTTAAATTTAAAAATTGCCTCCTAAACTATCTATCACGTCAAAATTTTACAAGATTAATAAGAGCCCAATTATTTTATAAAATATTTTTGTCTGAAAAATTGCATTTATTCTCTTACAACATAAGTTACCAAAATATTAGAACAATGAAAATTAAACACTTTCTTTTTGGTTGATAAGGATTGCCTTTGCCTATGGATGATCCTCAATCACTTGGGAGTATTGCATTTATTCTCTTACAACATAAGTTACCAAAATATTAGAACAATGAAAATTAAACACTTTCTTTTTGGTTGATTAGGATTGCCTTTGCCTATGGATGATCCTCAATCACTTGGGAGTAGGCTTGGTATGATATTCAACACCAATTCATCATATTGGTTTCACTAAACTCCAACTTTTGTCTTCATTTTTACACTTAAATTCATGTCCTCAAGTGACCGCTTATGTACATTTTTTTTTTCAATTTAAGTAGTTGGAGTGTTAAAAAATTTAAAATAGCCTCATGTTCCCATGTTGTTGCTTAAGCTTTTTTTCTACTTAAATTTAAATAGTTATATGTTCCTTTGGAAAATTTAAATTATGAAAAAAGAATAATATAGAATCTTTCCTATTTTTGGGAGCATCTATTGTTTAGGAAATGAAACTAGGCCATAAAAAAATATGGGGGGCTAAAAATAATTAGCAACTACTTATTGAAAAAAATGCCCGATTTTTTCATAAATTTCTTTCCTTTCTTTATTTGCCACCAAATTTTCTCTCTTTCATTTACCACCAAATATTCCTTGCAAATTTTATGTGAAAAAATAATATTAATATTGTTAGCAGTAAAATTAAAATGATGGCTAAAAAATAAACAATAAAATTGGTAGTTAAATGGGGCTACAACTCCACAAATTATTAATAAAAAATCTGAGTAGTGATTACTAGCCAAAATAAGCTAAGCGGTTGCATGAAGCCTTGCACTAAGCTTTGAAATGGAGAGGGTTCGAAATAAGCAACAACTTCTCAAGGAAAAAAATGACATGTGGCTTTAGCACTTGTTTTTCCTCTCCTTCTTATTTTTCTAGAATTTTGTCTTAATTTTTATTTCCAATAAATATGACTTAATTATTTTATTAAAAACACTATTTAAGTAGATTTCTTAAAAATAAAAAGCAATTCTACTCTCGACGTGGCCACTAGCTGCACAATTTTTTTCTTGAAAAGTTGATCAGTAGCTCTTAGCAAAAATAAGCTAAGAAGCTATATGTGAACCTACCCTAAGCTATTATGAATAGCTAGTTCTAGGACTTTTCCTACTCAGACAAATTCATATTAAATAAATCTTGATTATAATTGAGTGTGACATTTCAAATGAAGGGGGTGACATCACTTTTCAATGTGGTGTTTCAATGCTTTGTATGGGATAAACTTTTAGAAAAGGGAATAAACAATCCACAGTGTTTAGGTAATATATTAATAAAGACAATAATGACAACTAAATGTTGTGATAAAATAATAAATGTTAAATAGATTACAGATTTCAAAATAGAAGTGTCATAATACTTAAAAATGTTTATTACAGTCATATCTATGGATGGAAATCAGAATTTAAATGCAATTTTATTGGACCTTTCTAGTAAAAACCTACCATTCATGTGGATAATTCTTGTAGTTAGTTATATAAAGGCATTTCGCATTTATTGAATTCATTTAAGGATCAAAACAATGTATTCAAATTATTATTATCTATATATTTTTATAGCATTGTTATAGGTCTTTGTCATTCTAATTATGTTTTTTATTGTATCCTCAAAATAGTAATTTTAACAAGACTTTCAATATTTTATCATTCCTCTATCATTAGTGTTTTAAATAGATAGACAAACAACACCTGACTTCAATACGCTCTGTTTCGTTAGATGTTGTTAACTTTGAAATTATTATTTTAGAATTAGCATATTATTAGAATAAATGGAAATAGAAGTGGAGTAGGCATTCGACCATATTCTTATACAAATATTTACTTATGATTTCATTAGTATGCCTTTCAAGGTGATTATGTAAACATTTTTTATTAGGGAAAAAGTGAGTTTCTCATAGCAATAAATGTAATTTCATATTTATTCTTGGTATATAATAGATTGTCTTATATATTTCACAAGTAAATATGTCATTTAAAAAATATTAGGTATATGATAGACACATATATATAATAGGGTGAATTAATAATTTCACTCTTAATAAGGATAACATGATATTAATCACTTGTGCCCTTAAAGATATAATCAAAGCTTTGTTACAATTTTGAATAAACCATTTAATTTACATCTATTATCATATCTTAATTTGAAGCAATTACCATTCCTTCTTTGCTAAATTAAGGTACCATTTTAGATAAATAATGCCATGCCTAGACAATGCGTTTCAAAATTATTGGAGTTTCAATCACAATATTCACTCAAATTCACCATCACCCAACTTGTCTATACTCCCTGGAAAACATAAAATGCTAAAAAGTTGTTTAGCATGGATTGTTGAGACTAAGCTATTTTAAAATTAATAGAAGCAAACACTGATTTTATGTTCTCTTGTAGTTCTAAGTTGTTTACATCATTTCTATATTCAATATTAGATAAAGTTCTATTGCATTGATGATGGAGTGAATTAGGTTGTTTGATGGATTTATGGTGCATAGTATTTGTGGATTTTTTATTGTAAATTAAGTTAGATCGCTAGTCTAATCTCATATTTTGTTCAGGTCAATTTTGAAGATTCCCCCGAGTTACATCAGATATTAGATATTTATGTGAATATTTATAATTTGGATGTCAAAGAGAGTAACAATATGAATATATCTATAATTAAAAAGGAATTGGTTCATTTTGATGGATCTATCTATCTATACCATTGAATTATTGTTGTGGTTGTCTATGCCAATTTTATATTTTCTCTTGTCCATGCTATCATGTAAAGTTTATTTAAAATCAGAAAGTATTTGTTTCATTATAAAATATAATGCTAAAAATCTTTTTAAAATCTTAAATTTAAAAAATTGTTCAAGGTTATATATTTTATAACTTGTCAAGACCTAACAATGGAAATCTTGAGTTTGTCCTTTTTGAAGCCATTAAGATCTACCATCTATGAGACATATTATTCTCAATCTTCAAGGTATATATTATTTATACATATTTCTTTTTATAATTATCTATGTTTGTTTTATGCACTACTTTAGTGAATTATTACATGAGATACTTCATAACCAACATCATACCTGTCTTCCTATAACAATAGAGGGAAAAAATAAAACCTATAGAAATCATGGATAACTAAGAACCTTAGTTGAAAAGAAGCACATACTTTGAATTCATTATGTCTAATAATTTTTAGATCATGAATAAAAATAAGTAGAATATGTAAGTAGCATGATTAAATTAATGTTTCCTTCTCTCAAAGAAAATAAAAGCTGAATTGAAAATCAATTGTAGCACAAAATCGTTATATAAATTATGTGAACCCCATGGTAACATACCCCTATCTTCCTTTCATATAAACTTCAGTGTACATTATTCAGTGCTGAGATTTGATGTAGAAACTTACTTAGGTCTAAAATTTATGTTACCAGGCCACCATACATAGGTACACTCAAAAGGCAATAAGGGTGGGTAAAACGAAATGTTGTCAAATGTACGATCTTTCAGTTTCATTATGTTCATCCCAAGTTCCGGATCAATTTCATCCATTGGAAATTTTCTTACCAGTCTTTTGCTTCCATCATATACATTAATTCCTTCTCGACCAAAATCACTCCCACCTAAACACCAATACACCCTAGTATTTTTATCTGAATGTCTGTAAACTGCATCGTGTGGAGCGATTATCGGAAAGGTTATATTCTACAGCCCCTCCATTAGGTGAAAATTGATTCAACCAGTAAAATCTTCCTCTATAGTAAACTCCTTGTCCCGAAACTTTAATTTGTTCTTTAAATTCATGACTAAATTCAAAACTTGTCCGCCAGTAACCCGTTGATGAATCCCAGACGTAAAAGTAATCTAGGGAAGAGCCCGCCAGCATAATGAATTTATCGGTGGAAGGATCGTATGCTCTTACAATCGGTTCACTAGCATCGCGAATGTAAGGGAGGCGTTTCAAGGACCTGCTCTTTTCGTCGCAAATGTAGAAGTAATGACCATGATGCAAACAGAACATGGTGTTGCATGCTACTTCTATGATATAAGAATATTTACCGACTTTGTAAAAATCTCCACTTCCTTCCATCACCCATGAATGTATCTCACTAAGCTCAATCTTACCGAATTGAAATAAAAAAGCTGATGTGTAAGAAAGATTTATGTTTGGATATATTCTCTGCATGGAAGCATATGAGGAGAGCATCTCGTTCCATGCTTTCCACACAGTCCTCAATGTAACAAGGCTTCTTCTTGGGAGCAGCCTTGCTATGATATTCAACGCAATTTCATCGGGTAGGTTTCGCCAAACTCCAACTTCCATCATTATTTATGCAATATAGCTATAGTAAATTGCTACTTCTGCTAATTGAATTAAAATATTGATACAATAAAAAAGAATATAGTGGAATCTATTTTACAAGAACAAGATCCTTTCCATTTTATAGGGTTTTTATGCCAAGTGTTAAAATCTTAAAGGAATCCAATGTATCATTTATATCGGGCAGTTGAAAACTTGGGCTGCTTTGACAAAATAGTTTGACATTCTTCTATCCAATTGGAGAAATTATTATGTGCTTAGAGATGGTTGTACTATAGCACCCTCCATCATGTAAAGCTAATAAAACCCTAAACTATTACATGGTTTTCTTCCATTCTCATTCGGTGGTTTATGCTTGAACTTTGCCTCAAACATTATCAAGTTTTTTTGAAGTTTATTTAACTATTCAAGTATGATCTCCATAATTATATTCTACTTCTATATGCTCTTAGGCCTCAAATTTTAATCTAAATATAATTTTTTTGACTAATTTATATTAATAAACAAAGAGTGAAAAAAAATTTCACAATAAATTATTCTTTCATTTTTTATTCGTTTACTCCTTACTTTAGGAGAGTCAACATTGTTAGAGTAGTAGGAGTTATATATATGATCCTCTAAAAAGGCACTAATTATTAAATAATTTTCCTACTTTAGATTATTTTTTAAAGGAACAAATATTCAATACCTTTTGTGTTGTTAGACCTAATCAAGGTATGTGATTACTAAATATAACCCTTTCCCAAATAAATTGATTGAGGATTCAAGATTATTCAAATATAGGAGTGTTGAGTTTGTATGGGGAAGGTGGGAAAGTTGTTCCTATATGCAATATGACTAATGGTAAAATATGCTGTGATCAAACTTTGAAGTTTAATGCACTTGGTGACCTAGGCTTGAGAAGATCTCTCTCCTCAACTTTTCTTCTTAGTAGATCAAACTTTCTCAAATTTTTAATTGGCTGATATACTCCTTACAGAAATTGTGGTTACCTTGTGTTTTCATTCATATCAACCTATTATTTTATATTATTTATAATCAAAAAATGAGTTGAAGACTTGTAATGATGTGTTCTATCTTAGCTTTTGAAGCTCATGATTGAATGTCAAAATATATTGATCTAAAGTTTATAGTTGGATCTCAAAGGT
The DNA here is from genome assembly GCF_030272615.1 of Cryptomeria japonica. Classification (NCBI taxonomy): domain Eukaryota; kingdom Viridiplantae; phylum Streptophyta; class Pinopsida; order Cupressales; family Cupressaceae; genus Cryptomeria; species Cryptomeria japonica. The sequence continues at coordinate 89,576,023 of NC_081411.1, read as the reverse complement.
GTGGATCTAAAGTTCATGGTTGCATGTCATAATATGTTTTAATCTAAAGTTAATGTTGGATGTGAAATGTACATATATTGAGATGTTATAAATTGGAAGATAAGGTTGCAGGTATTTTAAAGGTATGAAAGGTGTCACACATTCCTGGAAGAATGTACCATACTTATCTACATCTGAACATAAAATTCATCATTTGGAAATAAGATCAAGGAAGGTGTGACCTATGTATGTGTCTCTCCTCATGTTACAAGTGATAAGGGAAACGTTTCAGGGGTTGTCAGTGTAAAGTTTGTACTATCACATGATGGAATGGATCAGAAGGATTGGGATATTTGTGCACATTGTCTATATATTTTGTGTCAACATGTTTGTGTTGAGAGTGGTTGTCATTGCACCAAAAGGTCGACCTATCAATTTGTGATGCAACCATTAGACTTATAGTTACCATGGGAGGTGGTTAATCAATGTCATTGATTTTGCTACATAGAGACCAAGGGCACACACCTTGCAACAATCTCCCCCACCAAAAGTACGGTTTGAACCCATGACCCAGCTCTGATACCATTTATTGGGAGTATTAGACATTGTACCAAAATATAAAGCTCTCAATAATTGATACAACCAATTGTCTTATAGAATCCATTGAGGTGGTTAAGCCATGTTACAAACACACTGCTTTTGTTGCACAAAGACTAAGGGCACACACCTTGCAAGACATTGAAGTTTTCATGTGTAAAAAAAAACATGGATTTACTTATTATATCAAAAGATTGTATTATCTGATTTTGAAGTGATGTTAGGTTTTGTATATATTTTCTTGCTCCAACTTAATTGAGTGTGATTGTATGAAATAAGGGTATGGAAATATTTTGAAATTCATATAATGCTTGTATGTGGTTGACATATTGGGTTTAGGTCTTTCTAGTACCAATTTTTGTTTAGAGTGAATCTATGATAGCATATGTGGTTGCCTAACTGACTTGAAATAATTGTGCCATTAGTTTAAATTTTTTTCCTAGCATGGAGATGTGTGGTAGGATAAATTAGGTCCTATTTATATCAAATTTGGGGATGCAATTTTTTTCCTTTCTCCATGGATATTTTAGGGAAAGGTTTTGGATTTTATACATTTCATCTTGGTTGACTTCGACAAAGAACTTTGTTTCCTAAGGAGGATATAGTTGGAAGATCAAATCATTTGAAAGTATTGTGATTTTGTGTGGTGTGCTGATCAAATGATTAATTCATACCAAAGGCAGTTAGTCAAAGGTAACTACATTCAAATAAGCCCAAAAGTGTGTTCAAGGTGGTGAGCCAAGAGTAGTTGATATTGACAAGAAAAGTTATTATATTGGATTATTATTAGCCATTCATGCTATTTTTAAATTGTAGACTCCTTTTGTAAATGTTTTCATTATTATATAGTATTTAACTTCCTTTGGATGTAGCCATAAAAATATGTATGAAGTAGATGCAACTTCCTTTGGGTTGTGCCCCATTAAACCTTATGCAGTCCTATTTTTATTTGTGAGGATGGTTTAATTGGATACTATGTCACCCCACCCCTTCTCAATATTTTGATGTGTCTAAATGCAGTAGGATATTTAAACTCTAAGAAGGCTCCATTATATTTGGGATCACTAAAATTCCTCCTCTATATAATTTCAATCTTCTTACATCTATCACTTCCAAGATAATTAACAACTATTTCTTTGTAAATATTAATGATCCCTTCACTCTTAAGATATTAGTGTTCATAACATGAAACAAAAACCTATATTCTCACATTATTAATAAACCTTTTAGGCTTAAATTTTCTTTCATCACCTATTCCCTTACCGAAATAATGCAGTGTATTATGAAATTTATCATTAAAATTCTTATCTCAAATATATCATGTTAGGGAATGCAACCTCCCTTTTTTAGGTGAATTTAGTTCTAATTATGAGACTACCATATTTCTTCTAGATATAAGATTATATCAAGTTAGTGGTAGTTTTTAAAGCAAAAATATAACTCTATAAACCTAGATAATAATATAATTGTCATATACAAATTAGTTCCCCTAGCTATGGTCAATATCTAATGATTCTTTTAGTTATTTGTTGTTTACGAATTGACAAAAGACTTTAGATGATACTGCCATTTTCTACTTTAATATATCTAAAATATAAGTAACAAATAAGTCCTCAAAACTATAATAGTTTTAAAACGGGTAGTTTTTATCAAGCTTGATAGTGTACATTTGAGTAGACCTCACCAATCTCTGTCATGCCTCATTTGGTTTAATTCTTAACCCTACAACATACTAATTCTCATAAAAAACATAAAATAAGATGTGACATGGTAAGGTGTACATCTAAATGTGTGATATTATTATAGCTAATTGTATCTATTATAACTTTTGGCTTTATTTGGGCCCTAAAGTTAGTTTGCTCTTTCCTACATCATTTTAAGCCTATTTAGGTTGCATTATAATTTAAATATTTACTAATAATCTTTTAATTTAACTATCATAAGATATTTAAATTGGGTGTAAATATAAAATCAAACACCACCACACTCATGGCTTCATTGTAAAGGTCATATTTTGGTGGACCAAGGTTCCCTCCAATTGTGTCCTACAAAGATTATTTGAATGTACTCAATGTAAGTGCCTTTCCTTTATAATTTGAATTTTAGTCTTAATTTTTGTAGTTGACCATTTTGTGTTTATCTAAAAATAAAAATTTCATTACAAACCTTATATAATGAATAAGTTCTGTCATTCATAATATTAAATTATAATATAATTGCTTTAAAGATTATCCAAGCATTTAAAATTTATTTTTTCAACAAATTTAGTACTCAGCTACATAAAACTACATGAATGTAAGGGTTGATTTTAATTATGTTTTATGATCATGTTCTAATTAATTAAAGTAGGATAGGCCCATACCACTACATATCCACAAAGGGAGACCAAAAGCACAACAGGGATGCACAACAGGCAAAAAAACCCCACCACAACATAGCAAAAACCTAGAAAGGAAAACAAATAGCTAGCATCTACACTAAAAGACCATTAAACAAAGAAGAGACAAAAATAAATAAAAAACATAAAAACAACCATCCATCATACACATAGGGAGATAGTCTACTACATGGGTGTTTCCTACTAATCATGCCATAAGCTAAGAACTTTTTTTAAAAAACACACTTTTCTACCTGACCTAATCCTATAACCTAAGGAGACCAATGAGGAATTAGAGGTGGATTTAGCCAAAGATGTTGTGGGGCCAGAGCCCATGGTGACAAAATCGATGCTTTTTATTTTATTCACCATTTTCTTTTCCATCTCATCTTAGATCGTCTATAGGGAGGCATTGTGCTTAATAGGCACTTTCGTACAAGAAAGGTTGACCTCAATTTTCTTTCTGAGGGCCTCCTAGGTTTTCTTGACTTCTTCCTACTTGAGTTTGGTCCATGTCATCTTGATCTTGGAGTCCAAATCATTGATATTTTTTCCCACCTTAGCCCACTACCACATGATGCACATATAAATTGGGATAATTGGTAAACCCAATCTGAATAAAAGGGACCTCACTAGAAGGGGATAAAGTCAAGCATAAATCATACAATCTACGAATGATAATGGCTTTAGAAATAAATTGAGACAAAGAGGAAAAAACCCAGAAGGGGAAATTCATTCTTACCTTGTGGAAAAGATGATTTAACATGGGTAAGATGATCTATACATGGAACCTCCATTTCCTTCCATCCAAGGTGAATTAGTTCATGAACAATAGAACTATGTCCTTCCAAATTCCTTCTAGTTCCTCATTATAACCACTTTGTAAACATAGAAACCACTTCCCAAGGTTTAAATAATCAATTAAATTACTCTTTATAATTCCCTTTGGGCTTTTTGGGTAATGAAATACCATTAAGGGCCAACCCAGTAACCTTCATAATGATCTTTGCAAAAACCACAAAGGTTACATTACCAATCTTCATAATATTATTATATAGGCATGAACAAACATGCTAGAGAGCTTCGGATTATGGGTAGTCACCCCCTCCACATAAGTTGATGGTATGATGAAAGAATAAGTATCTGATAGAATACTGAGAGGGGGGTTGAATCATTATACTAAAAAACTGATACAAAGTTCTCAAACTCAAATTCAATCACACAAAGTAAACTTATCATAGTTAAGATCAATATTCACAAGAATACTTGACATCAACTGGTTTGATTGTAAAGATAACTTTAACAGTAAACAACTTCAAAATTTATGAACATCAAGAATTATTAATCACATCTTCAACATATTCATCTCTCAAATACTTCTAGTTACCATGCCTTATCATAAATTATTCTAATCAACATATAAGACCTCAACCACAAAAGAATTCACCACTTGACATAAATATTTATACGTGGAAAACCCAAATAGGTAAAAAAAATGATGAGATGGGACTCACAAAGATAGCTATCAAAACTCTTCTGAAGTTTTCCCTCTTAGGAGCCAAGTCTGTTAAACCTTTACAATAAGTCCTGTTAAGAACTAATTCCTGTTTAGGAATCACCCGGTTAAGGGATTTACAAATACGCCTTCATGAAAAGCACAATACCCTATTAGGAGTAACCTCTCTATAAGATTTAAGAATCCAAGGTAATGGACCACCTTGTTAGAGGATTTAATGAGTATCCAAGCTTGTTAGAGCTTACCCAGTTAAGGGATTTCACTTCTGGTATAATTGCTCAAAAACAATAGGTTTTGTTGATTTGTCTTAATAGCACTACATTTGCTTTATCAGATCCTTTTAAGCTTCAATCTTCCTTTACTCAAAGTAAAAGTCCATTCATCATTTAGGCAACTGCACACTCATAGGTTTTTGCCAATCTTGCCAGCTTTGCCAACATCTTTTACAAGCAACTTCATCGACCTTAAATACAAAAAATAATTAGGTTAGTAAGACAACAAAAACCTAATTCTCATCGTCGAGATTACAAACAAGTCAGTACAATCTTGACCGTTATAAATCATAACAATCTCTTCACATTCTTCAAGAAAATTCCAACCACTCCATGATCACCACTTCATAAGACTGCGTAACTCATCACGTGCATTAGAAGCAATCCACTTTGCTCCTTTCCAAGAAATCAAACAAACGTGCCAAATAATAAACCAACAAACTTGATCTGTTAGGGTTTATCAACAGGTAGGGTTTACTGGTTACATTACATAGAAAGGTTTAACCCTTTACACCGGTTTATCAGTTCAACTCATAAACTTAACATACCAGTTTACAACATCTTCCACAAATTTTAACACAGCGGTTATAAGAAAAAAGAAATAATAACAATAACATCAACAATATCATGAATACCATTGTACTGATATAATTGACATCAATGACAACATATCATTAATGTAATCTATGTGCAAAATGCCAACAAACTAAAAATGCCAATAAGTATCCAAATTGCCCTAAAGTGTTTTATTCTATAGATCCCCACTATTATTAAATTATGAGAATTCATTAAGTTTGGTTTGAATTAAATCACGAATCATATCCTTGAAAAAGGAAACAAGGTTAAGAAAGGGACAAGCTTGGGGAATATAATGGTAGGTGGTACAAACAAATTTTAAATCCCATGGCCTTGACTAAAAAGGAGATGGAAAGGTGAGAAAGGTAATTACCAAAAAGGAAACATTGGTATTATTCATCACTAATAGAAAATTCCTTCAAAATCATGGCATAAGCCTCTATCAAGATTTCATGCAAGTGAAACCAAATTAAAAAAATTATTGACATATATGCCCAACCCAACCAACTTATCTACGACATAGTTGCCTTCCCATTGCATGTGCAAAAACTTAACGTCTCCAAGGATAGGAAGAACATAATGAAACTTGAAGATGATTGAATTATATTTCTACTATGGTTTAGCCATCCCTTTAAGAATCACGATTGTATTGCGAGAATCACATTCAATAATGATGCTTCTAAGACCCTTTTCCCTATCCACAATTAACTCATGATAGATTGTTTCCTTATTAGTGATGCTTGAAGTTTGAAATCCTAAATTTTCCATATATGAAAGGATGCGGCACCCACATGAGTTTCTGAGTACTCCACCCCCTCTTCCTTGAATCAAGTTTCTATGAGAAGACCCATTGAAATTCAACTCTAGCCAGTTAGTGTTGAAGGGGTCCCTTTTTTATGATAATGATATTACATTAAAATTTGAGGACATTTCTAAGGAGATTGTTAATTTAGTATTCAATTAATGATCTAGTCTCTAAACTTCTAAGGATAATCTCTTTTTCATTAATCATATATATTATTGAGGTCAAAACACCAACTGAGGGGTTAAATTAGGTAATTTCTAAATAAAAAATGTATTTTCTTGAATTTTCATTTCTTGATATTTAGATCTAACAATAGAGGAGGTTGTAGAAAGTCAAAGTAGAGAGTCATGGTCAATTCCAAATTTTGAACAAACAAATACACTAGGACTAGAGTGCTTAACACTTTTGTTCAACACTTTTTGGAGTAGATTTTAATCACACAAGCCAATAGAATTTCCTAATTATAGATTTTCTTCATCCTCTCAATTTTAATACCCTCATGATTATGGTGGCCAACACCCATGTTTGACAATTTAAGCCTCAATTCATAGGTTTTCATTTCATTTTGTGCCCTATTTCTAGACTATCCTATTGTATTTATTTCTACTCTATAATTTACTACTATTTTTATTATTTTCATATTGTTTAACCTAATTTATTCATACACACATCGCAATGCTGATTTCATTCTAAAAACTGAACACAATTTAAGTGCTTAGCTCTTTGTTTATGACTATAATCAAGCGTATTCATGTTCCAATTATCTACTAGAGATATTTGTTATATTAATTTACATCAATGGGCCTATGATGTCATTTCCATACACATTAGTGACTTTACCTATACTTTCTAAAACTAAACATTACATCATGTATTCTCCATGTGGATTTCAACGACCATGGTTCCACACTCTCTTTTCCCTTCACTCAAAATGTATCACCAGTAATATTCTCAATTACACAAAGATCCAAAATCTCACCATAAAATTTCCCTACACCCTTGTCAAAGATTTATCAATTAAGGAAAACAAGTAGTGAAACACTACATATGGATACTTCACATGAAATCAAAACAAGGAACAAAAGGGGTCGCTTGAATGTTCCACCAATGTGCCACATGTTTCTTCTTATTTTAAGAAATGCTTCATCTTTCTCTTAACATTTGTGTTAAAAAAAGACTCATCGAGATTTCATGGTAATTTAAGCCAAGTAAAAGTGGATTTCCTAAGAATACCCACCAAGATGGGGCATGTTCAAAACACATGTGGACCCAGCTAGCTTATATAAAACTTGTTGGAATTTATGGAAGGTGGCACTTGTCAATCAGATGGGGAATTAAAATAGCCTTGAGAACAAAAGGAAATGCTAGGATACCCTTGGTCAATAAAAGTAAAAATAAATTTGGACAAACCATGCAACCAAAGAAAGAATTAGTCACCAAAGTTAAAAAAATAATCTCTAAGCCTAGACTATTTTGTTTTGAAATCACAAATCAATTTAGGAGGTTCTCATGTCATATGTTTGAAGAGAGGCGATAGTGCTAAACTAATTCATGTGGAAGTAGTTGCAACACCCATCATGATGAGATTAACACACAATAGATATGCAGGCACAACTTGAGCTATCAAAGATTTTCAGGTAAGTAAAAATAACTCTATTGAAGCCTATGGGATTTATGTATGAAAGGATCGAATTCTTCATATAAATTATTCAATAGTTTGAATCCTTTGAACAATAATAAATTCATCTGTAAGAGTTTATTAATTTGCATATGTGATCATACCTTAACATTTTTGTTCTTTATTAAGGCATGGCACTATGTCTTTTCTATTATTTTTCTTATTTTATGTAAGATGGATTTCTCTGTATCATCGTTGAAAAGTATTCCCTATATGCTCAATTTAACTTTTTTATTTCTAGATAGATTTCCCACTCTTCCATTTTCCTTAGGTCTAGAATTAGGCTATACTTTATACCAAAAAAATTTAAGAATGGTTAATTATTGTAAAAATCTTAAAGGATTTATTTGTTTCTACCAAGTATTGGTACGTACTTCCCACAGGAGGATTTGCATTTTATGTCCAATGTATATGTAACTTTGTGCCTTTTTTTCTCCTCTCAATAATGAAGGGTTCTAGTGCAATGTGCTCATTCTATGGAATCAATATTTCCTTATGATTTTCACAAAAATATATTATAAATTATTGTAAAGGCTTTGCATTAACACATGACCTTAGTCTAGTTGTTTTGCATGTTTTACCTCCTTCACTTTCCATTCCTTATAAATAAAGAACCAACTTCTAAAATCCTAGATGTCATTTTGTATATTGTAAGCTAAGTCCTAGTCCCATGTATGTAAAACTTCCAAACTACTCATACTAAGGTATATCATTTTAGGGATCAACACTCTTTTATAAAACACCCAGTGGGACCTGTTGGGCTCTTCTCATTGAAGATTTTGTACATTTCCCAATTTTCTTCATAAAAAATGTGTGTGATAAAAATTTGATGCTTCTACATGGATGAAGATGATGAAGATGACTCAGAAGTATGTATCTTATCCATAACGTTGGATAGAGGAATTCTACCCATGGGGGGATCCGTAAATTTATTATGAAAATTTATATTGAGCAAGAGTTTTTTTTCCTCTTTCCATGAAAATATAGAAATCTCATCCACATATGCAAAATAATCTCATCATCCAAGACATCATAACACCCAATATAATATTGAAGTAAATCTCATTGATGTTGATATCAAAGAGATTATTGTATATTTCAAAGACCAAATGAGGTCAGTGCAAGTAGAAACACAAAGATATCAATATATACTTCCTTATCACACATATATTTGGTGAATGGATCCAACATAATTGTAGAGTCATAAAATTTCCACCCTAGAAAATTTTGACTGCATTAGGGACCTCACGCACGTGAGTTCGAATCCTCTAGCGTGATCAGAGACCAAAAATTGTTCAACCCTTAGAAACAACTTCTTCCTTTCCCTCTACAAAACCCCATCCACACTCCACCCTTGCGAAAGGTGTAGGATAAGGGAATGGCACCATTGTCCCCCCTTGGATAGGGGCGTGGTACATGTGGTCTTCCAGGACAGGGGGATGGAAACCCTTTCCCTACCCTATTTTGGGGCAGTACCCTTCCTAGGGTTGCATTGTTTGTTATGCATCAGGTGGTAAACTCCCTCAATGTCGGCCCATGATGAAAATCAAATCCACTAACATGTATTTAAGGGGAATTCATCCTCTCATTTGTAGAATTGGGGATACAATTTCAATAAGGTAAAAAATTGGTGATCAAGCATTCAACAACATTCAAGCATTCCAACATTATTTTCGAGAATTGTGCATTCTCAAGTCTCCCTTAAAGGCTAGGTGTTGCATTCAAGTCTCCCTTAAAGAAAAACCGCCAATCCCAACCAAAGGTAATTCAGGTTAATTGTCATGGAGATGACAACCCCATATTGTGTAGATTTGCATAGATGACATCATATTTGGTGGAGATGATGAGATCAACAAAGGTTTTGCAGATGAAATGAGAATTTGAAATTTCTATGATCTGTGAAATAAAATTACTCATTGGTCTGCAAGTATCGCAGCTAAAGAATGGTATATTCATTAGCCTAACCAAGTATATAAGAGAACTCTTGAAGACTTTTGGAATTGAATATTTTAAACCTATTGGAACTCCAATCATTATAGGTTGCAAGCTCTTGAAAAATGATATGTATAATAAAGTGAATGAGACACTTTACGGATCCATGATCAGTAAGTTGCAGTATGCAGTCCATAATAAACTAGATATAGCACAAGTTGTTGGCTTGGTTGCTAGATTTTCTGCAAATCCAAAAGAGACTCATATGGTGGCGGTTAAGAGAATATTTAGATACCTCAAGGGGACTGATGAGGATGGTCTATAGTATCCACATAAGGGAGATTTCAACTTAAGTGTCTTCACTGATACAAATTGGACATGAAACATTGATGACAGAAAGAGCACTAGTGGAGGTGCATTCTTTCTTGGAGGCAAGGTTTGTCATGGACAAGCAAGAAACAGAATAGCATCTCTCAATCCACAACGAAGGCAGAGTATGTGGCTACTGTAATTAAATGAACATAGGTAGTATGGATCAAGCAAATATTGGAAGGTCTTCAAGAAAAGGTGACTGAACCTATGGTGATTCACTGTGACAACACCAGTGCTATCAATATATCCAAGAATCTGGTGATGCATTCCAAGGCAGAGCATATAGCTATCAAATACCACTATCTCAAGGAACAGGTTCAAGACAAGGAAGTATGGTTGGATTATATACAAATAAAATAACAGGTGGTAGATAAGTTCACCAAGCCACTACCAAAGGACATCTTTGAATATCTCAAAGGTAAGGTAGCGGTGATTCCCCTACATACTCTAAGGTGAGTAAAGATCGAAATAACATCAATCTAGTAGAATTTTCCTGAAAAATCTATGTATTTGGATTAATGATTGTGGACTACTCCTATTAGGGGGAGCAGTCAGTGTGGTTTGTGAAATAGGGTGTCTAGACTACACCTTTGGCATTGTTGTCAAAGGGGGAGATGTTTGAATATAGATTATGTAACATGAAGGAAGATGAAGATAGGTGTGACAATGAAGTTAGAAGTAATATGAATGGAAGTTAGCTGAAAGGGGGAGTAAGATCATTATTCAAATATTGGTTCAGTAGAAGAAAATGTGAGCAATTGCTAAAGAGGAGTCAAAAGTGTTGTCATCAATGCCAAAGGGGGAGATTATTGGCATTGTGATTGTCATTAATGTAAACTGATAAATGATGGTTTTCAAAGACCTTTGGAGTCACTGGTAGACAAGTTAGTGTTGACTTGTGCAAGGATTGCAGACCGGTATAGGATATGCTGGCAGTGCATTGTTTCCAACTAACAAGTGAGTTAGTGTCAACCAACAACTGGTATACTGAAGGTTGTTAGGAGAAGAAATAATAGGATTCCCATCGGATAAAGATGTAGTCACCATAAGAAGTAGTTGATAGGATGATGCGGTCATACGAGTTGACTTAGACTGAAGTTTAGTAGTATTATGCATGACTGCAGCTCTCTAGATAGACAAGTGATCACTCTGCTTAGTGATCAATGATCGATGGTAGAAGATAAGAGAGTTACCCTATTGAACCGATTGATAGAGGTTGAAGGATGATATCAACCGAGAATCTCAGAGCAGTGATTGGTAAGATGGATGCGATGACCAAAGGTGATTCAATCATGGCAAGATATCATCAAACATATGGATAGTGAAGTCTACAATAGTTAACAACTAGTTAAGGTGAGATTTGTGTAGATTTCTAGTTCGCATTAAAAAGATAGAACATGACCCAAAGGTTAGTTAAGTTATGATTTGCAAAGGTAATCAAGGTTGAGTTACTGGCGAGATTGATGGAGAGCACGTAGAGAGAGTGCAGGAAGATTTGAATTTTAAATCTACAAATTTTTAGGTATAAAATGATTGCAAAATCAGTGAGCTTGTGTTGGCAAAATATGGGATAAAGGTTTTTGGTGAAAGCCGAAATGATTGATCAAAAAAGTTGCAAAGTATAAATCGTATGAGAGGCGATCCAAAGTGCAGAGTGAAGAGTGACAAAGTGCCAAGTGATTTAGCAGAGCAGAGTGTGTGTGAAGTGGACCGACAGAGTGCAGAGCCAAGGGTATGAGCAAAGAACCGACAGAGTGCAGAGCTGAGGGTATGAGAAGAGAACCAGTGTAGTGCTGAGTAGACACAACCAGTGTAGACAGAGTGTGAATTTCATTTGGATCTGATCAAGCTATTAGTAACTATTCTAGCAGATGAACTTCCCATTGCTTTCTAACCATTGTAACTCAAAATGCCTTAACCGAGTGCACTCTAATAGGTCCTTTTGTAAAATCCCTTAACTGGGTGAATTCTTAATTGATCATCCTAAGTTCTTTAACAAGGCTACCTCTAACAGGGTAAAGGAAATAATAGGCCTTAAAGAAAATCCCTTAACCCACTCGCAACTAACAGTGTCTTTGTAATCTCCTAACAGGGATAGCTCCTCAGAAGGCGTACTCCAGAAGAGTGTAAATTTTGTAAGTTTCTACTCACACCATTGTTTTCTCCCATTTGGGTTTTCACGAGATAATTTTTGATGTTATTGTGTATCTTTTCCTGCATGCATGTTCTCCTGTAATAACTATTTGTATTGATGAATATTAAATTAGTGTAGACTTGAATATAAAGGTTTTAATTATGTAAAACCGGTATAGTGTTGATTCATCCCTATCCATTGAGCAGTGGTTGGGACTAATATTATTTACTATGACAACTGCAACTACAGAATTTGACAAAAATCCTATGTTTCTTATGTATTTTGATGGATGTCCATAGCCAATTCCAATGCTGCCATTTTAGCACAAGAGGGACAGTGGAGACAAAAGTTGTTAGATTTTGGCTTTTCACCAGCCGATACATATATTTGCTTAAAAGTTTGTAATCCGTATTCAATGTATCCCTTTTTAGATCATGCCACCACCATTACATTCCATGCGATGATATATTTCAGGCATTCTGTCAAAAAGTCCTCTTGCGATTTTTGTGATTCAATAGTTTGCATTCATTCTATGCAGAACCTGGGGCGATGCTAGTAAGGTTGTGGAAATTGTTGTTACACGCGCTAATACAATTTGCTTGAAAATTGTTAAGGCCTTTTCAACTAGACTATTTTGAATATATCTTGTAATTATGGTGTCTCATGAGTCCCTACCTCCATGATGTGTGATTGAACAGTTTTTATGCCTTACTAGCTTTCTCATTCCATATACGTATCTACCAGAGAGATTCTAACAGTGACATTTGAGAGTCCCTTTTATCTGTTATGGATGTCCGTATTTGTTTCAAAGCTTTTATATTTCATATTCATCTTCCAAGGAGATCGTAGTGACAATATTTGTCAACAATCCATTATTCTCATTGTTTCAAAACTACAAGAAAAGAAGGTGTCAACAGTTGTGGATTTTGGTTTTACGCCAACCAATTTCATTTGCATGAAATTTTCACTTACCTTTTCAACAAATTCACACTGCATATTCTGTAGTCGCTTCACACAAAAAGACTACAGTTCTTCGAAACACTCCATAAATAGTTCACTCACTGCACATCTATATTTTCACATTTCGCATACAAGGTTGTTGTAACTACAACATTTCCATTTGTTTTAGAGATTTAAAACCTTTTCAACGAATTCATTTCGCGCATATTCTAGATGCCAATCTGTTAGGGGTTAGATGTTATTGATGTAGGTTGCAGAACTTCGCTTTATACCCCGCCAATCTGCTGAAAGTTCCTAAAGCCTTTGACAACTCAAATTTTGTATTGTATGAGATAACATCTCTGTGAAACTTCTATCAGCTTGTACATTTATATCTATGGTTTCACATTTTGCAACTAAGTTTATCATAGTATTTGCAATAAAAAATCCACCTCCAATTATCGTTTGGTGGATACCCGTGATCTGTTCAAAAGGATCCCATCGTGGTGCAGACATGGAGGATACTTGGCCAAAGTTGGTGGATTCGCTTTTATCACTGTGAATTATAATTTGCTTGAGAATTTTGAAAGATTTTAATTGCGGAATTCTTGCTTCATTATCTGAAGTTTCCAGCACTAAATTAGAGAAGGGAAACTCTCAACTTTTTTTTTGTGACAATGAATTTTGACGAAACATTCAAACACTATTTTCGAACATCATGATGTTAGCCAAAATTGTCTCCTTACTCCATCGTACTCACCTCCTATAGGGTTGGCATTACGTCTTTGGTGGGATTTTCTCTTTTCTCGATCTTGAAACTTTTTTGCACGAGTGCATGCGAGACCCGCCACTTTATGAGCTAAACACATTTCATTAAATACTATTAAATGTATTTATTTATAAAATAATTGTTCCTTGGCTGAGTGAAAATAAACATTAGGCCCTAGACTAGCATTGGTATACTTAGATTAATACAGCTAGCTTCTGTAAATATCATTATAGAATATGATTGAATAATATCAGCTCTTATTTTATCATTCAATTTCCTTTCTTAACAATGATCCATCTTCTTTTGTTTAAAATATGACTTTATTCTACAAGATAAAAGAAGCTTAAATTTACCACCTTCCATATTATTTTTTAAATCAAATGATTTCAATAGCATAAGTCTCAGATCTTAGATCTTAAATTTAGCTTTGGGATGAATTATCACTTGAACTAATTTTTTTTAAATTTGAGATAATCTACCTTCACAATTCCTTTTAACAACATATGTTGGGCACTACCCTTGTGGGAGCTGCATTTACTTCACATATAGTGCAATCATTTTGTATGCATTGCTCCAATTATTTTTTTTTTATTCGTATCATTTTAGGCAACTCTGAATTTGCAAAAAATTACTGTTCCTATAGTGTCTCTGTCTTGGGATGTATTCCCCTAGCGAGCACAACAATAATTCAGAAAGTCTCTAGCAAAAGGAGACCATATGCCTAAATCATATTACTTTTTCCTTTGAAAATTAAATCAATTTTGTGTCTCCTTTGAAAATTAAAGAAATCTTGTGAGTGGCCCCAAGCCCCCAAAAGTGAGAGTTCATTTTCCCCTCGATCAAAAATTCAATTATCATCTGGTAATAATGTGATATATCTGCAAATACCATTTGTGGACATATGAGCATAACTAATTATTCTAATTTTACCATTCCTTATTTCAAGACTAGGGGTATGTTGAAAATATTTATGATGAAGTAATATATATTTTTTGTATTCATTTACTGTGATACTCTCATTTTCCGTATTCAGATTATGGCTACCACTATAGTGTATTTCATTATTCTTTATTTTTGTCTTCATCATATAAGACTTTGGACTTTTATAAACCATTATGTTTCTACATTTCCAAAAATCCTCCTTTTGAAATAGTATCCCATTCACAAGTGTATCATCACCTATTTCTACCACATCAACTTGCCCCATATCAACAAAGAGACTTTGATAAGCATTTATCATCTGATTTTTGAAATCAACTGTATTACTATGCATATTTGACACTCCTATGATATCAATATTATGATATGAAGTATTATCCACCCTTTTGATTATCTCCTCTTGCAATGTGTATGCCTTTGTCTTAACATTGTATAAGTAGTTTTCACAAATGGGCCCAACTTCCATAATTTCTAAGAATACTTCTTCCTTTTCAAATGATGGATTTGAAGATGCATACACATTTCTTTCAAATATATCAAAGATGAAGCAATCATCTTCTAAGAATTGGTCATATAATGGATTTAAAAAAATTTAAACTCACCTTCAGGTGTATAAATATCTTCTATGTACCATTCATAATACACACCCTTACTATCTGAAAAAAATTACTGCTCTGAGGCACATTCATATACTTTATTGCAGGTTACAATATGGTTTTTTGATATTCATTAAAATAAGGGGTATGAAATTTTTTTATGATTGTTTTCAAATTCACACACATCTCTCTTACTAGTTATTTTAGCATGACATTAATGTATCAATGAATCTACAATTTGTTCACTTGCCACATGACCTACTTCAATGCTGGTGTATTCATTATCAACGTTATTTTCAATATTACAATCTCCTTCTAAAATGTAAGGGTAGTTTTCCACAAGCTTCATTTTATTCAAGCATGGAATGCTAGTAAAAGATAATTTCACTTGCACATGTTTCCATTTAGTGTGTTACCTCATTATTCTTTTCAAAAGTGTTGTTTATATATTCAAGCATTATTTGTCCTTCATCAATAAGTACTCCCTTTGTACGTGGGTCACTATTTGAATCATATTGACCAATTATGACATCATCATGTGACTTCACCATAAATTTATTTTCATAAAAATTAACGAAATTAAATAATTCATTTAGGCTAGTTGGCTTCATATTTTTAGACCAAGAATTTAAATCTAATCCCAAGCATTCATAAACACATCAGTCAAAATAGATTCATGTGGTTTGAAGTCATCTAGAATGTCTTGATATGAAGCTATAATTCTTAAGAATAAGGAATAATTTGATGCACCTTTATGTCTCCTTATATCAAACAATGATTGTATACACCATGTGGGATCAATACGTAATGAGGTATCAACACTTTTTGAAACCTACTTACAATATGGTTGAGACTCATTATCCTTGACAATATAAGGAAATAAACATAGAAACCATCTTTGAGGTTCCTCCCATGATGAAATATTCTGCATAGGAACAACATTGAAGCAATGACTTGTGATGTTTGTCAAGGACCTTACAAATAACTTCATAAACACATCTTTTACATAAATTTAATAATTTGTTATGAATTTATAAAATAGTGTGAAATGTCTGATTGTTGATTCTCCTTTTGTTCCATGGAATTCGGGCACATGCTCTTTAGTTTCATGAGGGACATGATCTGGGTACCCTGGTTTGTTGATGAAGTTTATTGGCTTGTATTTCTCTAGGACAAACACTTTCCTTTTCCTTTGTGGATATGTCTAATAATATTTGGTGTATATAATGAATCCCTGAACACGAGGCTTCATAGGGATATGCTTATTGGTACATACAAAATGCCTAAGATTGTTGCAATTAATTCTTATTTTAATTAGGTTCCTTTAAAATAGAGTCACCGCCTCTTTCAAAGAGGAATGAATAATTTATTTTTTCTTCTTCCAAGTTCTTTTTTATAGTAGAGTTCTTTGTGCAACAAACTCCACAAACTCTAGACTAGATAAAATAGTTTAAGTCACGCAATGGTAACTAGAGATTCTATAGATGGTTCCCAAGTAGAGTCGCCAATTTGTTGGAGCTCAAAATAACTGGTTTGTTGAACCTTAAGAATGTGCTAGCTTCTATATTTAGGCTCAACACATGACTTTGACCAACTAATGGAATCAACCACAATGATTATAATCCCTTGCACTTTAGGCTCTATAGGACCTAGGTCAGTGTACATTTCAATTAAGAAGATTTAATCTTCCTTTAATCTATCTTCTCTCTCTATCTCATAATGGAATGAACTTCTTGAAAAGATTAATTTAGCTTCTAGCCCTACTACTATCTTCTATTTGCATAGAACAAGAATTAAAATAAAATGATGGTTTGATTGATGATGGATTGGAAATGACTAGTGCTTTATTTTGGGTTACAGAGTCATAATGATTCTCTTGTTACTTAAATATTTACAATTCTAACCACTTAGGACCATTCTTGTTAATACCTTACGAAAAACAGAAAGCATGTGTTTATGTCTTACATAAATGTACAAGTAAGTAAATCACCAAATCAAATTTCAACCTTACCCTCCTTGATCACAGTATCTATCTAAGAGAGTTTAACTGTTCCTTGAAGAGGCTTAATCAAACTGAATACACAAAAGTACCTTATGCTTTGATAAATTAGATGTATCCTTGATACACATATTTATATGACAAAGAAAAAAAAAAATTGCATACGATACTGATGATATCTTTTAATTAAATTAATGAACAACTAAAGAAATTATTAGAACAAAATTAATTTTGCACATCCTCTTTTTGAAACCCTAAATATATAAGACACATTCTTATGAAATCTATTATAATGTTTTCTCTATGATAATATTCTATCTTCCCCCTTTATCTATTCGGTCTTGATTTCCCTTTTATAATGTTAAGGGAGCACTTTAGACCATTACATCATTTTGAAATAAAAAATTATTTAATTATCTTAACTTACAAAATATACTTTGATCATTAATTTATATTTCTAAAATAAAATTCTAATATGACTTTATTCATTATATCACCTTCGTTTCTTTCAGCTTATGTATGTAACCTTTTGCCTACTATATTTTGGTTTCCTTTGAGTAAATTATTCCCACTTTATCTTAATCTTATGAGTTCAATAGAAAATATCTACTCTTATTGTCTAAAGTTTTTCACCCTTTCAAAATTAAGTGGAAATACTTGATTCATTTTTCATCACTTTGATGAAGTAATCCTCCTCCTCTATTTATCTGAAAGTATTTCACCTCACCTCTCATAAATTGTTTTCAACCTTCATAAACATATTATCTCTATTAGTAATTTCCACCTCGCCTCTCATAAATTGTTTTCAACCTTCATAAACATATTATCTCTATTCGTAATTTCCTTCATCAGTATGCATTTTCATCTAATTTATATCTTTTAGGTAACACAATTACCTACCGCAAATCTTTTATGCTCATTCAATCTCTTTGGTGTAAATGTTTCACTTCAGAGTGAAATTTTTTTCTATAATTGGTCCACTATTTGATTCATTTATTTTTCCTTCAATACAAAACCCTAAACCTTTTAATGGGTCTTGATGGGAAAATAAATTTTCCATATCAATGTTATAGTCTTGATTAAGATGTCCTGTTGTATTTGCTTTATAACCATGAAGTTTATCTCACCAATTCATTCATCTGAGTAGAAACACTAACTGGCCATGATTATTGATTAGAGATAACACTTATCAAGTTATTTATAACAATATACATTCCCAAAGAGACATTTTAAAGCCTTCAAATAATGAATTTGTTTATTGATTAAGACTTATATATATACGTTTTTTACTTCACCACCATGAAAAATTAAAAAAAACCGTGGGCGCTTCCCATTGATTCTAGAAAATAAATTTCAAAAGAAATAGTGCATGGACTACATGCAAATGGCATTTTCTTGAAAACTTAAAACCTTTTTTAATTTTTGCATATTATCCACTGAAGGTATTCCACGAAACCACAAAACAATCGCATGTCATATATATACTTTCCATATTTTGTACTCATGTCTACTATGATTACTGCAACTACAAAATTTGACAAAATTCCAGTGTTACCTATGTATTTTGATGGATGTCCATACCCGATTCCAATGTTGCCGTTTTGGCATAGGCGGTAGGGTGCAGACAAAAGTTGTTAGGTTTCAGATTTTCACCAACCGATATATATTTTTTCTTAAAAATTTGTAATCCATATTTAATGAATCCATTTTGCGATCATGCCGCTACCATTACATTCCATGCAATGATATCTTTTTAGGGCATTTTGTCAAAAAGTCCTCTTACGATTTATGTGATTCCATAGTTTGTATTCATTTTGTACATAGGCTGAGGCGATGTTGCTAAGGTTGTGGGAATTAGCTTTACACCCGGGAATTGGTATTATGGTGTCTCATGAATCCATACCACCTTGATGCGTTATTAAATAGTTTTTATGCATTACTGGCTTTCCCATTCCACATACGTATCTTCCAGACTGGTTGCAACAATAACATTTTATCTATGATGGATGTCTGTATTTGATTCAAAGATTTAATATTTCATATTCATCTGCCAAGGAGATCGCCATGACAATATTTGACAACAATCCTCTATTCTCATTGTTCCAAAACTGAAGTTTCGGTACAGGCAAAAAAAAGGTGGAAACGACTGTGGATCTGGTTTTACACCAACTGATTTCGTTTAGTTGAAAGTTTATATTTCCTTTTAATCCAATTCACACTGTGCATAATGTATACTCACTTCACGCCATGAGAATATAATTCTTCGAAAGATTTTAATCACACCGAATTCTTGCTTCATTATCTGAAGTTTCCAACCCTAAAACAGATAAGGGCAACCCTCCACTTTTTCATTGTGAGAATGGATTTCGATGAAACATTCAAATAATGTTTTTAAACATCATTATGTTGGTGAAAATGGGCTCCTTACTCAATCGTACTCACCTCCCATCGGGTTGGCATTACATCACTGGTGGGATTTTCTCCTTTCTCGATCTGAAACTTTTTTTGCTTGAGGCCATGCGAAAGTCGCCACTTTATGAGCCAAAAACATTTCATTAAATACCATCAAATGTATATATTTATAAAATAAGTCTTCTTAGATTAATAAAGCTAGTTTATGTAAATATCATTTTAGAATATGATTGAATAATGTCAGTTCTTATTTTATCAATCAATGCCCTTTCTTAACATTGATTCATCTTCTTTTGTAGTTTCCTAACAATGATGGCATTTTTCAAGAATGATATTAGTAGTTCAAATATTTTAATATCGAGGTCTCTTTGGCTAGTTCACTTGAGGTCTTATTTTTAGCCTTTAGCTTTTGTGTTGTCAGTCTTTTGCCTTTTGTCTTTGTTTTCCTTTGTTTGCCTTTGTTTGTCTTTCCTTTCCCTTTTCCTTTTTTGTCTTTTTTGTGTGCCCATGCATGTATTTGAGTGAGTTAAGATCCTAAGATTGAAGGCTTAGTTCCTCAAAATTAGTGGTATCTTATACTCCTTGTGATTATGCTCCTTTCTTCCATCTCCTTTATATCTGTTTGATCTTCTCTGCCATGATTATTTGCATAGGTTCATTTTCTCATTAAAGTGACAGATAAATCTATCATAGTAAATTGTTACTAAGCCAATTTACACCTCATGTTTGTGCCCCTAGTTTATTATTTCTCCTCCTCATCTCCTATCTGAGTCCATAGTGCCTTAACTCTAGTTTTGATGCCCTATACACCTACCAAATGACCCCTGGGAGAGGTAGCCCTGCCTATGGGTATTAATTTTAGTCCTTAATTAAGGAGCACTAGGGTAGTGTCACTCTGGTCTTGGAATACAGAACCCAATGCCCTGGTCCCCCTCAATGGGACCCAATTTTGAAGGAAGGGATGAGACCTATCTCTCCAATGGGAAATTAATTTGGTGGCTCTATATGACCATTAGAGGTCAGGATAATTGGTAAATTGACCTAGTATCTCATATATAAATATATAAATCAATTTATTTTGATCGTAAGACAAATTCATTTAAGTAATCAGATATTTTGAGAGGTCTTCAAGGTTACATATTCTTCATTTATGCATTATTTAACATCATTAGATCATTCATATGAAATAATGTGTGCATAATTAGGGTTTTTTCATATTCATGTCATTCGATAGAACATATGTGATCACATTCAAGATGCAAAGCATAGTTATTACTCATTGCATATTTGAGGTATATCCTTCCATTGCTTATCTCAGTATTTGCAATATTTCATTTAAGGTTAGTTCCTAAACTATGGTTTGATCCTGGGAAACCTCTATTCCCAACCTATTTTCCCTTCTTTCTATGTGTAGGAAGAAGGTGTTGGTGCTCAAATAAATAGATTGGAAAAGTTCTAAGGTAATGCCAACACCTATCTTAAAACCCTCTAATTGATTTAGACAACTAATAGAGTGAAGCTTTCAAGGTTGCTAACTCCCTCACTTCAAACTCTGCAGGACCTAGGCAAGTGTACCTACTTACCAAGTAATCTTCTTACTTGGTATTTTTTATAGAAGATTTCACACTGTCTCTTATATTTCTAATTCATCTCAAAGTGGCATATATCTTTGGGATAAATTATCTTGTTATTCTGGTTACTCTAACTTTTTCTTAATTCTTCTTGCTCTAATTTTATTACTTCTTATTCATACTCTTTACGTCTATCTCCCACTTACATGAAATTGAGATTGAAAAGTAAATAATGATTGAATTGAAATTATATATAATATGCTAGTGCCTTATTTCTTTTGGTCAATAGAGTCATTTACTTGCAAACCCTATGTATAACGCTGAAAGATAATTTTTAAATCCTCCCTTGGATGGATCTATCAACTACCCAACCTCCAATGCTATATGATTTTCTTCACAGTTAGTTTAATTGAATTTAACTATCCTTTTCAAAGACCAATTAAAGAATACATAATAGGAAAAATTATTCTCAGATGTATCTTGATGTTCCAACCATGCAACATCACATAATTTCTTGACATAGAGTCTTATAGAAGAAATTATCAACCATAGATAATAGTAACGGAAAACTGATTTGAAAATGAAAGAATCCACAAAACATTTGCAAATAACACAACTAGCTTTGTATTTCTTAATAATTTCAAGCACCATACCCCTTTTAGGATGAAAAATCACCATTTTACATTAAAATTAACAAAATCCTTTAAATTTAATATATAAACTAGTTAGTCAATAACCTTTCTTTAAGATATTTTTTAGGTTTTCTTTTCATAGGAAGCCTTAAACGTCAATTATGAATCGAAAAATTTGAATGGTGATTGGAAACATCCTCTTCTAAAATGGGTCTTCATCATATTTTATATTTGCATACATTTTCATTCCTGGTCAACATCCTCTTTCATGCAGGTCGAAATAACAATCTTTTCATCTCTCTTATGGTCCTTTGTATGGTCTACAACCAAAAGAACATTTTAAAGACCTAATATTTTTACTAGAGCTTGGAAACTTGATTTTTAGAAATGGGTATTTCCTATACTTTCATGTTTCATTCATTTTAATTTTTTGTTCATATCATCTTTTCTAATGATAAAAAACACTAGTCTTTCATGGGGTCCACTCGAATTAATTTACTCATATTCTCCTTTACTCAAGGTGCTCAAATAAGTCATTTCCATAAAGTGAACACCATTTTTAATAGTAGAGTGCTTGAAATTATTTGGAATTATCAAGCCCCATCAATGGCTCTATCTGGGGATGTATACCCCTTGTGGGCATAGCAAGAATTTAGATCTGTAGTGGAGTAGATCATGTGCCTTATTCATTAATCTGATTTGGCAGCCTCAAGCCCCAAAAGTGAAAATATATTTTTCCCTCCATCAAATACTTTATTTTGGTCATGTAGCAACATTACATTTTCAAAAACACCATGATTATTCATCTTGGTACTATCCCATTCATCCATGCCATTTATTGTTTCTAAAATATTTTCCAATTCTTGATGCAATAGTGATGCTATAGTGTGTTCATTTGGTGTAGGTGATTGTATCTTAGTATTACATATATTCTTTGAAAATATTTATTCCTCATCATATAAAGAATTTGAGAATATATGAAAATCTTTTTCACACATACCATGGCAATAGGGAATATGATTTTCCTCTATCACTTCATCAGATAAGGGGTTCAAAAATATTTGAAAGCCATTCCAAATTTACATACCTCTTCCTTATCAATTGTATCATCATTATACTCAGGTATGGATTCACTTTCCTCATGACTGGTACAATATTCTTCATCAATGTTAGCAACAATTTCTTTAGTTTCCAACCCACAATTGTGAATATTATCGATTGCTTCCTCATCGATTGGGCCTTCCAAAGGGATAAGTGATTCTCTTATATATTCTTCTTTATTTGCATCTCTTAGGTTGATGTTACTAATCTCACCCACATCATGTAGTGCCCTATACACCTCCATAGCAATCAAACATGTTAATTGTAAATTATCAGGTCCACGTTCCCTCATGAGTAATTCCGCATGCGTAGACATATTAGGCCTTAGATCATCAGGTATTTGGAAATAAGTTATCATCATCCTACCCTTTAATCCTTTTATAGATTCACCTTCCTTTCTCCTTATGTTGAGCAATGCATTAACATGTGCTACAGGATCAATATAATGATCTATTTGAATCTGATTATAGAATGTACAACATTGTGAAGAATGGATTGATGGCAGATATATTTTCTTCAATGATGCCATAGAATTCCTCTAAGAACAACAACCTAAAAATATTCTCGACAACATCTTCCAAAGTCATCACAAACAATTTCATGATCAATTCCTCCATACAATTTTGAATATTTTCAATAAACTAGTCGAATGCTTTCAAGTGTTGAATTGTTGATTCACTTTCCTATCTATGGAACCTCAGCATATGAGTTTTAAGCTCATAAGGAAGTTTATCTATGCATTCAGGAATATTACTGAAATATAATGGATAGAATTTTTCAGGAACATATTTTTCCTTTAAAAGTTTTGGCTGCCACTTTTCATGTGTATACTATATCCCTAAACATAAAGCTTCATAAGAATATGGATACCGATACATTTTGGATTGATATTATTTCAAAAACTAATCTTTTATTCATTAATTATAGATAGAGTCACCACCTCTTTCACAAAGGACAAAATTCTTTTCTTTCTTCTGAGTTCTTTCCCACAAAAGAGTTCTTTCTTTGTTTGTTCTCCCCAACAGAGTCACCAATCTGTTGGTGTTCAAATCAACATATTGGAAAAGTTGTAAGGTAATACCAACTCCGATCTTCAAACTCTCCAATTGATTTGGAAAACAAATAGAGTGAAACTTTCAAGGTTACTAACTCCCTCACTTCAGGCTCTGCAAGACCTAGGCAAGTGTACCTACTCACCAATTGATCTTCTTACTTGGTTCTTTTTATAGCAGATTTCACACTGTATCTTCTATTTCTAATTTATCTCAAAGTGGCATATATCTTTGGGATAAATTATCTTGTTATTCTGGTTACTCTAACTTTTTCTTAATTCTTCTTGCTCTAATTTGATTACTTATTATTCTTACTCTTTAACTCTATCTCCCACTTACATGAAACCAAAATTGAAAATTAAATAATGATTGAATTGAAATTATATATAATACCTTATTGCCTTATTTCTTTTGGGCAATAGAGTCATTCATTTGAAAACCCTATGTATAACTCTGAAAGACAATAATTAAATCCTCCCTTGGATGGATATGTCAACTACCCAACCTCCAATGCTATATAACTAGATGATATTCTTCATAGTTTGTTTAATTAAATCTAACTTTCCTTTTGAAAGACCAATTAGAGAAGACACAACAACCAAAATATTTCTCAAATGTATCTTGATGATCCAACCATGCATCATCACATAATTGCTCGACACAGAGATTTAGAGTAGCAATTATGAAACCATAAATAATAATAACAAAGAATTGATTTGAAAATGAAAGAATCCACAACACATTTGCAAATAAGATAGTTGGCTTTGTATTGCTTGAAAATATATATTACATCTTATTTGTGTTCTAAAATCTCTGTATTCCTAATTCTAATTCTCACCTCTTATATATATTTTTTAACCACTTATATATGTGATTGAATTGTCACTATACACCTTTTGGGATGAAAAGTCGCTATTTTACATTAAAATTAAAAAAATCCTTTGAAATTAATATATAAACTTGGTAGTCAATAACCTTTCTTTAAACTATCTTCCTGGTTTTCTTTTGGTCAGTAGCCTTATACTTCAGTTACTTCAGTTTATATTTTAATATTGTTTCATTCCTAGTCGACATCTTCTTTCATGCAAGTCAAAATAATAGGGGTTTTTCAGCTTTCTTATGGTCTACTGTATAGTCTATAGACAAAAACACATTGTAAAGACCTAATATTTTTTTTGGAGCTTTGAAACTTGATTTTTTGAAATGGGTATTTCTTATATTTGCATGTTTAATTCATTTTAATTCTCTATGCATATAATATTTTCCACAGATAAAAAATACTAGTCTTTCATGGGGTCCATTGGAATTAATTTACTCATATCCTCCTTTACTCTAGGTTATCAAATCATTTATCATCCATTATGTGTCACTTCCGTGAAGTGAACACCATTTTTAATAGTAGAGTGTTTGAAATTATTTGAAAATTTCAAGACCCAAGAGAAGGTACAAAATTGTGACCTTTAGAAACAACTTTATTTATAGTGACTAAGAGATCCCTCATCGGAGGGTGAAAAGTACAGAGGATTAGAGTGACAACCATCCCAACTGTGAAACATCAGGAGCTTCTTCTAGGAATAGGTTTGAATACTGTTATAATCCTTAGATCCAAGTTAATGGTTTTATTCAATGACTGTAGCTCATTGTTTCGACTTATTTATCTTCATTTAAACACATTTACCCTAATTCCATCAAATTTAATTCACCTGAAGAGAAAGAACAGACACATTCAATACACCTAGAAAATTTTATTATAATCTAGATCTAGAAGGTTTAGATCTATCAAATTCCTAGCTTTATCTAATGTAATGCCCCCCAAGAAAAATTAGTGCTTTACTACATCTAGCGGTGGACACCCTAATTTTCTCCATCACACAAATATATAAATGAAGTAAGCCCCACAAAGTTTTGGATAGTTATGAAAAAAATGTCATTAAGAAATTTAAACATTTAACACCATCCCTTAACTTTTCACAAATTTAGATAACATAAATAAATCTCGCATTTCTATAATGGATATCTTAGAATAAGATACATTGTTGGAGCTCTAGGCATGTATAAAAGGGTAATATTTACTTGTAGAAAAATGACATACCAATCCATGATTATATCATAATATATTGTATTTAAATATCAAATATTATCTCATACGTCCAAGCATGTAAGGGTAGTTGAATACCTTTTTAGATTATTTTTTAGTACAAAGTAAGAAGGGAAAAATATTTATAAAATTTGTGTGGACTTTGAATTTAAATTCCTATACTTTATTTTTTCTATGTCTCTCATGTCATGTATTAAAAGTCCAAATTGTTGTATGCAAGATCCCCATTCATGTAACATTAGCATAATTTGGCACTTGTATTACATCAACGAAAAACACAAATATAATGTACATATGATTAATGTGGGCATGGATGTTAACATAATTTTATTCTACAAGATTTTATTTGTCTACTGAACAAAAACTAATATTACATTAAATTTATTGAATGGTCAGATCATAGTTTGTATCACTTCAGCAATATGAAATTTCATGCAACATCAAATGTACATATTGGTCAAATCTTCAGAGTTAGTAAACTTTCATTATTATTCTTATCATACGACCCTAACCTTTCACTATTCTTTTCTTCTATCTTCATTCCAGTCATCACCATATGGTCAGATCATAGTTTGAATAATATCTATCATCTACTCTTTTGTTTCTATCATCTCTCCTATAATTATGTTTTCTCTTGTTATCATAATTTGATCTTTTTGGCATTGCATGAAGATTGCATTGATGAAGTATAGCATTGTCCTTGATGTCAATAAGAAATAGGTAATGAAGAAGTATTGCAACCAGTAATGATGCAGTAAATAAACTGATAGTAAAGCAATGAAGGCAAACTAGTATTATTATTGAACTAGAGTGATCAACCGGTAACCCTACCTCGTCGATAAGTAGAACCCTAACCGATGGAGCTTGAAGTATCAATTGTGATGATCTATGACTGAATGGTGATCAGATATGAAGATGCCACATATGCATATTGCACGTGATAAGTTTTGAAGTGGATTTGGTGCATAGATATAATCATTTATCTTTGGAATGATCAACTACTTAGCATGGAGTGACTAACATGTGATGAGCTACACGATCCAATGTGCGGTGATCCAAGAGCGATTAAAATTGTCATGAACAATGTGTAGTTGATTGATATGTAATATAACGATCAATATTGAACTGGTATGTTTGTAATCACTATGAGAATTATAGGTTTTGTGTTATGTTACCGACCTATTGTATTTGTTTTTAAGGTCGCTGAGTTGTTTATATTTGTGTTGGAAAATTTGGTTAAGTGTGATTGTTGCCGAACCAGAAAGTGTGTCTACAAAATGTTCTGTTTGTAGAAAGGAGAAGAAAAGTATTTTTTTAAGCAAAGTAGTGCTATTACCAGATCAACAAAGAACCTATTGTTCTCTAACCATTAAAATAGTTAAATCCCCTAACCGGGTAAGCTTTAATAGGATTCTTGGTGAAATCCTCTAACAAGGTGATCCATTAGCTTGGATTTCAAAATCCTCGACCAAGGTTACCTTTAACAGGGTATTATGTTTAACAAAGTATTATAGTCAATTCCTTAACTGGGTGGTCGTTAACTAGATATGTTATTAAGACAATATTTTTGTAAAAGCTTCTAACAAGGCTTGGCTCCTAATAGGGAAAACTTCATAAGAGTTGAGAATAATTGTGGGTATTCATCCCCATTATGGTTTTTCCCATTTGGGTTTCCATGTGAAAAATCATTGTGTCAAGGGGTAACGATTTTGTGATGTGTTTTTTATATGGTTGATTTTAATGATTGGTAAATCCACTTAGATATGTTTAGGTGACTGGGAATGATTTGAAATGAGTTATTATTGATATTAGTGAAGTGATTCAATATTTCTATTCGATACGAATCATCACTAATTTTGCAAAACTCTCCACTTCCTTCCATTACCCATGTGTGTGCCTTACCAGTATTCAGAACAAAGCATTGAAATAAGAAGGCAGATGTGTAAGAAAGATGTATGTTTGGATATATTCTCCGCATTGCAGCATATGAAGACAACATATCATTCCATTCTTTCCACACAGTCCTCAATCTCACAAGGCTTCTTCGTGGGAGCAGCCTTGCTACGATAATTAACGCAATTTGATCGGGAATGCTTTGCCAAACTCCTATTTCCATCTCCATTTTTTCAATTTAGCTATGCAAAAACGCTAGTTCTACGTGTTTTCCTAATTAGCCCAAGGCGTCTTTAAATGTGAGGTTTTTCCTTCTTTTCGATCAAATGTGGGAGGCTGGCTGAGTATTTTTTGGAAAAGAGAATATACAATCCTTATACGTAAATAGAAGAAAAAAATGTTAAAAGTTAAAATTATAAAATTAAGATGCTTTTAAGGTTTTAAAAGGTCTATTGAAGATGGGTGAATCTAAATCAGATTCTCAATTTATTTTATGTATAGTTTGTGATTTAATTTGTGCTACTAAGTGCACATTGAACAATCAAGTGGATTGTTTTCTTGCTTACCACTTTGGGATGCCATTTCTGATTTTTGTGATTTAATTAAAATAATAAATTTGATTTATTGATGGTTTTATATTACATTGACGTTTGTTTATTGATTTTATTAGATTTTGCACCTTGTTAGCAAGAGGCAGAGGACTGAAATATAGATTTGAGTATGAAGGCAAACAAATAGTAACAGAAACAAAGTCAACCATGAGCAGAAAACAATATTTATATTTATATTTCAAAATCATTCAAAAACAATTTGATAATATATAGCTGTCATTCATTTTATGCTCAGAAATATTTTTGTAAAATAGAGTGCCCTGCTCAGGGTGCAACAACACACAATCTTTTGTCCCCCTCTCGCTGTTTCCTCTTTTTTCTCACAGTTGTACAAAAACTGCCCCTTGTTTTTCTTTTTCTATTGTTGCTATAACTACCTAGTTTTTCTAGATTTTTCTTTTTCATACATACCTTAAAAAAAAAATTGCCTTGCTCTACATTCGAATAATCAAGGACAAAAACAAAGAAAAGCATTAAATATAGTATCTAAAAGACAGATTTGGGAAGAAGTTTGAATTTCTGAACTATCCTATTGAGTGAATGAGAAGGCCTAGACATGGTATGCTTGAATAGATAGAATGGACAATAGTCAATCTATGGATGAGTCGGTGGCCAGTCAGGGATTAATTTCAACACACCTGGTACTAAAAACCTCTAATAAGATCTTCAATATTTAGTGTATTATTTTTCATTATGTTTTGTAGGCTTTTCTATCTATTCATATCCTCTTGAAAAGAGTTGGTATGTTGAGATGTGCTACGAGGCAAGACTACTGCAGGGTTCAATTATTTAAGTTTATTAATGAATATTTTACTATTTACTTTCATTATCTCACTATTTTTTTTATCAATCCTTTAACTTAAGAAACTTATCGTAGTCATTTCATTGTCTTAGATATTTATTAGCTACACTAGCAAAATAAATTATGAAGCAATTTTTATGGTCGATAGATTTTCCATTTATTTAATAATACATTTTCTAACCAAATTTTATAGATCTTCATGTACTTTTGGCATAAGATGTTTAAGAGAAATAGTCCACCTGGTTAATGTGTCAATAACTAGGTTGGATTCAAGCCTTGAAAATCTTTGTTGGCTCTATTTTTTATAAAAACATCACCTTCTTCATTTCTCCATTTGATGGTGTCCAACTCAATAGTGGAGGATATATACTATCATAGTAGTCAAAAGAAATCACCATTCTCATGAATTTTATTCCCTCATTTGGTGGTTTATTCTTGAAATTTGCCTCAAACATTATCAGCTTTCTTTGAAGTTTATTTAACTATTCAAGTATGATCTCCATAATTCTATTCTACTTCTATATGCTCTTTGGGCTCAAATTTTAATCTAAATATAATTTTTTTGACTAATTTATATTAATAAACAAAGAGTGAAAAAAAATTCACAATATTTTATTCTTTCATTTTTTATTTATTTATTCCTTACTTTAGGAGAGTCGACGTTATTAGAGTAGTAGGAGTTATATATATGATCCTCTAAAAATTCACTAATGATTAAATAATTTTCCTACTTCAGATTATTTTTTAAAGCAACAAATATTCAATACCTTTTGTGTTGTTAGACCTAATCAAGGTATATGATTACTAAATATAACCCTTTCCCAAATAAATTGATTAACTATTCAAGATTATTCAAATATGGGATTGTTGAGTTTGTATGGGGAAGGTGGGAAAGTTGTTCCTATACGCAATATGACTAATGGTAAAATATGTTGTGATCAAACTTTGAAGTTTAATGTACTTGGTGACCTAGGCTTGAGAAGAGCTCTCTCCTCAACTTTTCTTCTTAGTAGATCAATCTTTGTCAAATTTTTAATTGGTTGATATACTCCTTATAGAAATTGTGGTTACCATGTGTTTTCATTGATATCAACCTACTATTTTATATTATTTCTAATCAATAAATAAGTTGAAGACTTGTACTAATGTGTTCTATCTTAGCTTTTGAAGCTCGTGATTGAATGTCAAAATCTATTGATCTAAAGTTTATAGCTTGATCTCAAAGGTGTGGATCTAAAGTTCATGGTTGGATGTCACAATATGTTTCAATCTAAATTTTATGTTGGATGTCAAATGTACATATATTGATATGTTCTAAATTGGAAGATAAGGTTTGCTGGTATTTTTAAGGAACAAAAGGTGTCACACATTTCTGGAAGAATGTACCATATTTATCTACATTTGAACATATAATTCATCATTTGGAAATAATATGGAGGAATGTGTGAAGTATCTATGTGTCTCTCCTAATATCACAAGTGATAAGGGAAAAGTTTCAGGGGATGTCAATGTAGAGTTGGTACTATCACATGATGGAATGGATCAGAAAGATTGGGATATTTGTGCACATTGTCTATATATTTCGTGTCAAAATATTTGTGTTGAGAGTGGTTGTCGTTGCACCAAAAGATCGACCTATCAATTCTCGATGCAACCACTAGACTTATAGTTACCATGGGAGGTGGTTAAGCAATATCACAAACACACTGATTTTGTTGAACAGAGACCAAGGGTGCACACCTTGCAACAATCCCCCCTTAGCACAAGTAGGGTTTGAACCCATGGCCTAGCTCTGATACCATTTATTGGGAGTGGTAGTCATTGCACCAAAATATCAAGTTCTCAATATTTGATACAACCAATAGACTTATAGAATCCATTGAGGTGGTTAAGACATGTTGCAAACACATCGCTTTTGTTGCACAAAGACTAAGGGCACACACATTGGAAGAGATTGAGTTTTTCATGTGTAACAAAAATATGGATTTACTTGTTATATCAAAAGATTGTATTATCTGGTTTTGAAGTGATGTTGGGTTTCGTATATATTTTCTTGCTCTAGCTTAATTAAGTGTGATTGTATGAAATGAGGGTACAGAAATATTTTTGAAATTCATATAATGCTTGTATGTGGTCGACATATTGGTTCTAGGTCTTTCTAGTACCAATTTTTTTATAGAGTGAATCTATGATAGCATATGTGGTTGCCTAGATAACTTGAAATAATTGTGTCATTAGTTTGAACTTTTTTTCTAGCATGGCGATGTGTGGTAGGATAAATTAGGTTTTGTTTATATCAGTTTTGGGGATGCAATTGTTTTCCTTTCTCCATGAATATTTCTGGGAAACCTTTTGGATATTATACATTTCATATCAACACATTTCATCTTGGTTGACTTTGACAAAGCACGTTGTTACCTAGGGAGGATATAGTTGGAAGATCAAATCATTTGAAATTAGTGTGATGTTGTGTGGTGTGCTGATCAAATTATTAATTGATACCAAAGTTGGTTAGTTAAAGGTAACTACATTCAAATAAGCCAAAAACTGTGTTCAAGGTGGTGAGCCAAGAGTAGTTGATATTGACAAGTAAAGTTGTTAGATTGGAATATTATTAGTCATTCATGATATTTTTAAATTGTAGACTCCTTTTATAAATGTTGTAATTATTATGGAGTATTGAACTTCCTTTGGTTGTAGCCATACAAATATTTATGAAGTATACGCAACTTCCTTTGGGTTGTAGCCCATTAAAACTAATGTAATCCTATTTTTATTTGTGAGGATGGTTTAATTAGATACTATGTCCCCACACCCCCTCTCAATATTATGATGTGTCTACATGCAATAGGATATTTGAACACTAAGAAGCCTCCATTATATTTGGGATCATTAAAATTCCTCATCTATATAATTTCAATCTTCTTACATCTATCACTTCCAAGATAATTAACAGCTATATCTTTGTAAATATTAAAGATCCCTTCACTCTTAAGATATTAGTGTTCATAACATGAAACAAAAACCTATATTCTCATATTACGAATAAATCTTTTAGGCTTAAATTTTCTTTCACCACATATTCCCTTGCCAAAATAATGCAGTGTATTATGAAATTTATCATTAAAATTCTTGTCTCAAATATATCATGTTTGGGAATTCAACCTCCCCTTTTTAGGTGAATTTGATTATAATTATGAGACTACCATATTTCTTATAGATATAAGATTCTATCAAGATAGTGGTAGTTTTTGAAGGGAAATTATAACTCTATAAACCTAGATAATAATATAATTGTCATATACAAATTAGTTCCCCTAGTTGTGGTTAATATCTAATGATTCTTTTAGTTATTTGTTGTTTACAAATTTACAAAACACCTCAGACGATACTGTCATTTTCTACTTTAATATATCTAAAATAGAAGTAACAAATAAGTCATCAAAACTATAATAGTTTTAAAAAGGGTAGTTTTAATCAAGCTTGATAGTGTACATTTGAGTAGACCTCACCAATCTTTGTCATGCCTCATTTGGTTTAATGCTTACCCCTAGAGCATACTAATTCTCTTAAAAAACATAAAATAAGATGTGACATGGTAAGGTGTACATCTAAATGTGTGATTTTTATTATAGTTGATTGTATCTATTATAATTTTTGGCTTTATTTGGGCCCTGAATTTAGTGGGCTCTTTCCTACATCATTTTAAGCCTATTTAGGTTGCATTATAATTTAAATATTTATTAATAATCTTTTAATTTGACTATATTTAGGCATTTAAATTGCATGTAAATATAAAATTAGACACCACCACACTCATGGCTTCATTTTAAAGGTCATATTTTGGTGGACCAAGGTGCCCTCCAATTGTGTCCTACGAAGATTATTTGAATGTAGTCAATGTAAGTGCCTTTCCTTTATAATTTGAATTTTAGCCTTAATTTTTGTACTTGACCATTTTGTGTTTATCTAAAAATAAAAAGTTCATTACAAACCTTATATAATGAATAATTTCTATATAATATTAAATTACAATATAATTTCTTTAAAGATTATCCAAGCATTTAAAATTTATGTTTTCAACACATTTAGTACTAAGCTACATAAAGCTACATGAATGTAACAGTTGATTTCAATTATTTTTTAAGTTCATGTTCTAATTAATAAAAGTAGGATAGGCCCATACCAGGGATGCACAACTATCAAAAAACCCCCACCACAACATAGCAAAAATGCAGAAAGGCAAACAAATAGCTAGCATATACACTAAAAGACCATTAAACAGAGAAGAGACAAAACAAATAAAAAAAATAGAACAACCACCCATCATACACAGAGAGAGATAGTCTACTACATGGGTGTTTCCTGCCAATCATGGTATAAGCTAAGAACTTTATTAAAAAAGCACACTTTTCTACCTGACCTAATCCTAGAACCTAAGGAGACCAATGAGGAATTGGAGGTGGATTTAGCCAAAGATGTTGTGGGGCCAGAGCCCATGGGCACAGACTCCATACATTTTATTTTATTCACCATTTTATTTTCCATCTCATCTTAGATCATCTATAGGGAGGCATTGTTCTTAATAGACACTTTCCTATGAGCAAGATTGACCTCAATTTTCTTTCTGAGGACCTCCTAGGTTTTCTTGACTTCTTCCAACTCGAGCTTGGTCCATGGCATCTTGATCTTGGATTCCAAATCATTGATATTTTTTTCCCACCTTAGCCCACTAACATGTGATGCTAATAAGATCATTGGCATTTCTCCAAATTCCATCTTCATCCAAGATGTGAACCCAAGTGTTATCACTGGCCTCCACCTCAAAACTACCTCCAACCAATTAATCATTCTGATGGCCACATTCATCTGTGCAATGTACCATTTTAATAAGTTATCCTATCTTTGCATTTCCTCATGCAGGTCCTTCATAGGTTTAGTTAGAATCAAGATAGAGCTAAGAGGCTTGGTATTAATATAGGAAAGAGGGTTTATGCAGGAAGGGTCAAGGTGAGCATTATTTTTAGCAAAAGACTAATCCAAATCTGTGGTATTTGAGAAGTTCAAATCATCCCAGGAAGAAGACTTGAAGTTAGAATTTTCAACAATATCCACATCCTAGTCCTCTTTGGTGGTTGAAATGGCCTTAAATTTGGTCATTCTCATAGAGTTTTTCATAATGGGCATTTTAAAACCCGAATGAGACACTTCTCCAAAATTAGAGGGAGTAACAATAATATGTGCACATATAAATTGGGATCACAGGTGTACCCAATCTTAATAAAAGGGACCTCACTAGAAGCGGATAAAGTCAAGCATAAATCATACAGTCTATGAATGATAATGGCATTAAAAATAAACTGAGACAAAGAAGAAACAACCCAGAAGGGGAAGTTCATTCTTACCCTGTGGAAAAGATGATTTAACATGGGCAAAATGATCTATAGATGGAACCTCCATTTCCTTCCATCCAGGGTGAATTACTTCATGAAAAATAGAATATACAATCCGTAGTCTTTTGTAGGCTGAAAAAACTGTAATAAGATCTTCAATATTTTTTGTATTATTATTCATTGTGTTTTGTAGGGCTTTATATCTATTCATATCCTATTGAAAAGAGTTGGTATGTTGAGATGTGCTACAAGGCAAGAGTACTACAAGGTTCAATTATTTGTTTATTAATAAATATTTTACTATTTACTTTCATTATCTCACTATTTTTTTATCAATCCTTTAACTTAAGAAACTTATCATAGTCATTTCATTGTCTTAGATATTTATTCACTACACTAGCAAAATAAATTATGAAGCAATTTTTATGGTCGATAGATTTTCCATTTATTTTATAATACAATTTCTAATCAAATTGTATAGATCTTCCTGTACTTTTGGCATTAGATGTTTAAGAGAAATAGGCCACATGGTTAATGTGTCAATAACTAGGTTGGATTCAAGCCTTGAACATCTTTGTTGGCTCTATTTTTTATAAAAATATCACCTTCTTCATTTCTCCATTTGATGGTGTCCAACTCAATAGTGGAGGATATATACTATCATAGTAGTCAAAAGAAATCATCATTCTCATGAATTCTATTTGCTCATTTGGTAGTTTATGCTTGAAATTTTCCAGAAACATTATCAAGTTTCTTTAAAGCTTATTTAACTATTCAAGTATGATCTCCATAATTCTATTCTACTTCTATATTCTCTTTGGGCTCAAATTTTAATCTAAATATAATTTTTTTGACTAATTATATTAATAAACACAGAGTGAAAAAATATTCACAATATTTTATTCTTTCATTTTTTATTCATTTATTACTTACTTTAGAGAGTCAACATTATTAGATTAGTAGGAGTTGTATATATGACCCTCTAAAAAAGAACTAATGATTAAATAATTTTCCTACTTTATATTATTTTTTCAAGGAACAAATATTCAATACCTTTTGTGTTGTTAGACCTAATCAAGGTATGTGATTACTAAATATAACCCTTTCCCAAATAAATTGATTAAGGATTCAAGATAATTCAAATATAGAAGTGTTGAGTTTGTATGGGGAAGATGGGAAATTTGTTCCTATATGCAATATGACTAATGGTAAAATATGTTGTGATCAAACTTTGAAGTTTAATGCACTTGGTGACCTAGGCTTGAGAAGAGCTCTCTCCTTAACTTTTCTTTTTAGTAGATCAAACTTTGTCAAATTTTTAATTGGTTGATATACTCCTTATAGAAATTGTGGTTACCATGTGTTTTCACTGATATCAACCTATTACTTTATATTATTTCTAATCAATAAATGAGTTGAAGACTTGTAATGATGTGTTCTTTCTTAGATTTTGAAGCTCGTGATTGAATGTCAAAATATGTTGATCTAAAGTTTATAGTTGGATCTCAAAGGTGTGGATCTAAAGTTCATGGTTGGATGCCACAATATCTTTCAATCTAAAGTTCATGTTGAATGTCAAATGTACATATATTGAGATGTTATAAATTGGAGGATAAGGTCTGCAGGTATTTTTTAAGGTACGAAAGATGTCACACATTTCTGGAAGAATGTAGCATATTTATCTACACCTGAACATATAATTCATCATTTGGAAATAAGATGGAGGAAGGTGTGAAGTGGTTAAGCAATGTCCCAAACACACTAATTTTGCTAGACATAGACCAAGGGAACACACCTTGCAACAATCCCCCCTCAGCACAAGTAGGTTTTTAACCCATGACCCAACTTAGATACCATTTATTGGGAGTGGTAATCATTGCACCAAAATATCAAGTTCTCAATACTTGATACAACCAATAGACTTATAGAATCCATTAAAGTGGTCAAGCCATGTTGCAAACATGCCTCTTTTGTTGCACAAAGACTAAGGGCACACACCTTGCAAGAGATTGAATTTTTCATGTGTAAGAAAAATATCGATTTACTTGTTATGTCAAAAGACTGTATTATCTGATTTTGAAGTGATGTTGGGTTTCATATATATTTTCTTTCTCTAGCTTAATGCAGTGTGATTGTATGAAATAAGGGTATGGAAATATTTTTTAAATTCATATATTGCTTGCATGTGGTTGACATATTGGTTTTAGGTCTTTCTAGTACCAATTTTTGGTTAGAGTGAATTTAGGATAGCATATGTGGTTTCTTAATTGACATGAAATAATTGTGCCATTAGTTTGAATTTTTTTTCTAGCATGGAGATGTGTGGTAGGATAAATTAGGTCCCGTTTATATCAGATTTGGGGATGCAATTTTTTTCCTTTCTCCATGGCTATTTTTGGGAAACCTTTTGGATGTTATACATTTCATATGAACAAATTTCATCTTGGTTGACTTCGACAAAGCACATTGTTTCCTAAGGAGGATATAGTTGGAAGATCAAATCATTTGAAAGTAGTGTGATTTGTGTGGTGTGCTGATCAAATGATTAATTCATACCAAAGGTAGTTATTCAAAGGTAACTACATTCAAATAAGCCCAAAAGTGTGTTCAAGGTGGTGAGCCAAGAGTAGTTGATATTGAAAAGTAAAGTTATTAGATTGGATTATTATTAGCCATTCATGCTATTTTTAAATTGTGGACTCCTTTTGTAAATGTTGTCATTATTATGGAGTATTTAACTTCCTTCAGTTGTAGCCATAAAAATATGTATGAAGTAGATGCAACTTCCTTTGGGTTGTAGCCCATTGAACCTTATGTAATCTTATTTTTATTTGTGAGGATGATTTAAATGGATACTATGTCACCTCACCCCCTCTCAATATTCTTATGTGTATAAATGCAATAGGATATTTAAACTCTAAGAAGGCTCCATTATATTTGGGATCACTAAAGTTCCTCCTCTATATAATTTCAATCTTCTTACATCTATCACTTCCAAGATAATTAACAAATATTTTGTTGTAAATATTAAAGATACCTTCACTCTTAAGATTTTAGTGTTCATAATATGAAACTAAAACCTATATTCTCACATTATGAATTAACCTTTTAGGCTTAATTTTTCTTTCATCACTGGTTACATTACACAGAAAGGTTTAACCCTTTACACCGGTTTATCGGTTCAACTCATAAGCTTAACATACTGGTTTACAAAATCTTCCACAAAGTTTAACACACTAGTTATAAGACAAAAGCAATAACAACAATAACATCAATAATATCATGAATATCATTATATTGGTACAATTGACATCAATGGCAACATATCAATAATACAATCTATATGCAAAATGCCAACAAACTAAAAATGGCAACATAAGTATACAAATTGCCCTAAAGTGTTTTATTCTACAAATCCCGTTTATTATTAAATTATGAGAATTCATTAAGTTTGGTGTGAATTAAATCATGAATCATATCCTTAAAAAAGGAAACAAGGTTAAGAAAGGGACAAGCTTGGGGAATATAGTGGTAGGTGGTACAAACAAATTTTAAATCCCTGGGCCTTAACCAAAAAGGAGATGAAAAGGTAAGAAAGGTAATTACCAAAAAAGAAACATGTGTATTATTCATCACTAATAGAACATTCCTTCAAAATCATGCCATAAGCCTCTATCAAGATTTCATGCAAGTGAAACCAAATTAAAAAAATTATTGACATATATGCCTAACCCAGCCAACTTATCTGCCACACAGTTGCCTTCCCATTGCATGTGCAAAAACTTAATGTCTCCAACGGTACGAAGAAAATAATGAAACTTGAAGATGATTGAATTATATTTCTAGTGTGGTTTAGCCACCCCTTTAAGCACCATGATTGTATTGTGAGAATCACCTTCAATAATGATGTTTCTAAGACCCTTTTCCCTATCGATAATTAACTCATGATAGATTGTTTCCTTATTAGCGATGCTTGAAGTTTGAAATCCTAAATTTTCCACATATGAAATGATGAGCCGCCCACAGGAGTTACTAATTACTCCACCCCCTCTTGCCTAAATGAAGTTTCTATGAGAAGACCCATTGAAATTCAACTCTACCCAGTCAGTGTTGAAGGGGTTCCTTTTTTATGATAATGATATTAAATTAAAATTTGAGGACTTTTCTAAGGAGCATTGTTAATTCAGTATTCAATTAATGATCTAGTCTCTAAACTTCTAAGGATAAGCTCTTTTTCATTAATCATATACATTATTGAGCTCAAAACACCAATTGAGGGGTTAAATTGGGTAATATTGTAAATAAAAAGTTGTATTTTATTGAATTTTTATTTCTTAATATTTAGATCTAACAATAGAGGAAGTTGTAGAAATTCAGAGTAGACAGTCATGGTCAATTCCAAAATTTGAACAAATAAATACACTAGGACTAGAGTGCTTAACACTTTTGTCCAACACTTTTTGGAGTAGATTTTAATCACACAAGCCAATAGAATTTCCTAATTATAGATTTTCTTCATTCTCTCAATTTTAAGACCCTCATGAGTATGGTCATCAACACCCATGTTTGAAACTTTAAGCCTCAATTTGTAGGTTTTTGTTTCATTTTGTGCCCTATTTCTAGATCCGTCCTATTGCATTTATTTCTACTCTATAATTTAATTTAATTTTTATTATTTTCATATTGTTTAACCTAATTTATTCATACACACATCACAATGCTGATTTCATTCTAAAAACTGAACATAATTCAAGTGCTTAGCTCTTTGTTTATGACTATAATCAAGTGTATTCATGTTCTAATTCTATACTAGAGATATTTGTGATATTAATTTACATCAATGGGCCTATGATGTCATTTCCATACACATTAGTGACTTTTAATTATCTTTTCTAAAACCAAACATTACATCATGTATTCTCCATGTAGATTTCAACAACCATGGTTCCACACTCTCTTTTCTCTTCACTCAAAATGTATCACCAGTAATATTCTCACTTACATAAAGATCCAAAATATCACCATAAAATTTTCCCACACCCTCCTCAAAGATTCATCAATTAGGGAAAACAAGTAGTGAAACACTACATATGGATACTTCACATGAAATCAAAGCAAACAACTAAAGGGATACTCAAATGTTCCACCTGTGTGCCACATGTTTCCTTCTTATTTTAAGAAATGCTTCATCTTTCTCTGAAAATTTGTGTCCAAAAAAGACTCATCAAGATTTCATGGTAATTTAAGCCAAGTAAAAGTGGATTTCCTAAGAATACCCACCAAGATGGGGCATGTTCAAAACACATGTGGACTCAACTAGCTTATATAAAACTTGTTGGAATTGGTGGAAGGTGGCACTTGTCGATCAGATGGGGAATTAAAACAGCCTTGAGAACAAAAGGAAATGTAGGGATTCCATTGGTCAATGAAAGTAAAAATAAATTTGGACAAACCATGCAACCAAAGAAAGAACTAGGCACCAAAGTTAGAAAAATAATCTCTAAGCCTAGACTATTTTGTTTTACAATCACAAATCAATTTAGGTGGTTTTTATATCATATGTTTGAAGAGAGGAGATAGTGCTAAAATAATTCATGTGGAAGTAGTTTCAACACCCATCATCATGAGATTAACACACAATAGATATGCAGGCACAACTTGAGCTATCAAAGATTTTTAGGTAAGTAAAAGTAACTCTATTGAAGCCTATGGGATTTATATATGAAAGGATCTAATTCTTCATATAAATTATTCAACACTTTGAATCCTTTGAACAATAATAAATGAATCTCTAAGAGTTTAGTAATTTGCATATGTGATCATATCTTAACATTTTTGTTCTTGATTAAGGCATGGCCCTATGTGGTTTCTATTATTTTTCTTATTTTATGTAAGTTGGCTTTCTCTGTATCATCGTGAAAAAGTAGTCCCTATATGCTCAATTAAACTTTTTTATTTCTAGATGAATCTATGAATTGTGTATCATGAGAGAGTTCCCACTCTTCCATTTTCCTTAGGTCTAGAATTAGGCTATACTTTATACCAAAAAAAACTAAGAATGGTTCGTTATTGTAAAAATCTTGAAGGATTATTTGTTTCTACCAAGTATTGGTAGGTACTTCCCATAGGAGGATTTGCATTTTATGTCCAATGTCTATGTAACTTTGTGCATTTCATTCTCCTCTCAATAATAAAGGGTTCTAGTGCATTGCACTCATTCTATGGAATCAATATTTCCTTATGATTTTTAAAAAATATATATTATAAATTATTGTAAAGGATTCGCATTAACACATGACCTTAGTCTAGTTGTTTTTCATGTTTTACCTCCTTCACTTTTAAATGAAGAACCAACTTCTAAAATCCTAGAGGTCATTTTGTATATTGTAAGATAAGTCCTAGTCCCATGTATATAAAACTTCCAAACTACTCTTACTAGGGTATATTGTTTTAGGAATCAACATTCTTTTATAAAACACTCAATGGGACCTGTTGGGCTCTTCTCATTGAATATTTTGTACATTTCCCAATTTTATTCATAAAAATGTGTGTGATAAAAATTTGATGCTTCTAAATGGATGAAGATGATGAATATGACTCAGATAGTATGTATCTTATCTGTAATATTAGATAGATCAGTTGTACCCATGGGGGGTATCCGTAACTTTATTATGAAAATGTATATTGAGCAAGAGTTTTTTTTCCTCTTTCCATGAAAATATATAAATCTCATCCACATATGCACAATGGTCTCATCATCCAAGCCATCATAACACCCAATATATTATTGAATTAAATCTCATTGATGTTGATATAAAAGAGATAATTTTATATTTCAAAGACCAAATGAGGTCAGTGCAAGTGGAAACACAAAGATATCAATATATACTTACTTATAACACCCATATTTGGTGAATGGATCCAACATAATTGTAGAGTCATTAAATTTCTACCTTAGCAAATTTCGACTGCATTAGGGACCTCACGCATGTGAGTTCGAATCCTCTATCCTGATTAGAGAAAAAAGTTTGCTCAACCCTCAGAAACAACTTCTTCCTTTCCCTCTGCATCACCCCATCCACACTCTACCCTTGAGAAAGGGGTAGGATAAGGCCATGGCACCACTATCCCCCCTTGGACAGGGGCACGGGACACTTATTCTTCTAGGACAAGGAGATGGAAACCCTGTCGCTGCCCTATTTTGGGGCAGTACCCTTCCTAGGGTTGCATTGTTTGTTGTGCATCAG
Organism: Cryptomeria japonica; assembly: GCF_030272615.1. NCBI lineage: Eukaryota > Viridiplantae > Streptophyta > Pinopsida > Cupressales > Cupressaceae > Cryptomeria > Cryptomeria japonica. The sequence continues at coordinate 89,533,731 of NC_081411.1, read as the reverse complement.
GCAGTAAACTCCCTCGATGTCGGCCCATGAAAAAAATCAAATCCACTAACATGTATTTAAGGGGAATTCATCCTCTCATTTTCAAAAGTGAGGATAGAGGTTCAATAAGGTGAAAAACTGGTGATCAGGCATTCAACAACATTCAAGCATTCCAGCATTCCTTTCAAGCATTGAGCATTCTCAAGTCTCCCTTAAAGGCTAGGTGTTCCATTCAAGTCAAGTCTTCAACCATTGAAGAGGATATTTATTTGAAGATACAATTCCACACAAAGATTTCTATCAACATTTCTACTACAACCTCCCTTTGAGGTGATTTACAATTCAACCTTTTATCTACATCTACTTGCAAGTACTTTCTTTCATTAATTGGTTAATTCTAAAACTATGGTTTCACTTAAAGGCAAACCCCCAATCCCAAACAAAGGTAATTTAGGTTAATTGTAATGGAGATGAGAACCCCATATTGTGCAGATTTTGGTAGATAACATCATCTTTGGGGGAGATGATGTGATCAACAAAGGTTTTGCAAATGAAATGAAGCGAGAATTTGAAATTTCCATGATCGGTGAAATAAAATTATTTATTGGTCTACAAGTATCGTAGCTAAAGAATGGTATATTCATTAGCTTGACCAAGTATATAAGGGAAATATTGAAGACTTTCCAAATTGAATATTTTAAACCTATTGGAACTCCAGTGGTTACAGGTTGCAAGCTCTCCAAAAATGATTTGTATAATGAAGTGAATGAGACACTTTACCACCCCATTATCAGTAAGTTGCAATATGCAGTACACAATAGATGAGATATAGCACAAGTTGTTGGCTTGGTTGCTAGATTTTATGCAAATCCAAAAGAGACTCATATGGTGGGGGTTAAGAGAATATTTAGATACCTCAAGGGGACTGATGAGGATGGTCTCTAGTATCCACATAAGGGAGATTTCATCTTAAGTGTCTTCACTGATACAGATTGGGCATGGAACATTGATGACAGAAAGAGCACTAGTGGAGGTGCATTATTTGTTGTAGACAAGGTTCTATCATGGACAAGCAAGAAACAAAATTGCATCTCTCAGTCCACAACTAAGGCAGAGTATGTGGCTCTTGTAATTAAATGAACATAGGTAGAATGGATCAAGTAGATATTGGAAGGTCTTCAAGAAAAGGTGACTGAACCTATGGTGATTCACTATGACAACACCAGTGCTATCAACATATCCAAGAATCTGGTGATGTATTCAAAGGAAAAGCATATAGCTATCAAATACCACTATCTCAAGGAACAGGTTCAAGACAAGGAAGTAAGGTTGGAGTTTATACCAACAAAATAACAGGTGGCAGATATCTTCACCAAGCCACTACCAAAGGACATCTTTGAATATCTCAGAGGTAAGCTAGTGGTGATTCCCCTGCATACTCTAAGGTGAGTAAAGATTCAACAACATCCATCTAGTAGGATTTTCCTAAAAAATCTATGTATTTGGATTGATGATTATGGACTACTCTTGTTAGGGGGAGGAGGCAGTGTGGTTTGTGAAATAGGGTGTCTAGACTACACCTTTGGCATTGCTGTCAAAGGGGCAGATGTTTGAATATAGATTATCTAACATGAACTAAGATGAAGATAGATGTGACAATGAAGTCAGAAGTAATATGAATGGAAGTCATCTGAAAGGGGGAGTAACATCATTATTCAAAGATCGGTTAAGTAGAAGAAAAAGTGAGCAATTGCTAAACAGGAGTCAAAAGTGTTGCCTTCAATACCAAAGGGCGAGATTGTTGGCATTGTGATTGTCAATAATGTCAAATGATAAAGGATTGTTTCCAAAGACCTTGGGAGTCACTGGTATACAGGTTAGTATTGACTTGTACAAGGACTGCACACCGGTATAGGATATGCTGGCAGTGCATTGCTTCCAACTAACAAGTGAGTTAGTGCCAACCGACAACCGCTATACTGAAGGTTGTTTGGATAAGAAATAATAGGATTCCCATTGGATAAAGAAGCAGTCACCATAAGAAGTAGTTGACATGATGATGCGGTCATAGGACTTGACTCACACTGAAGTTTAGTAGTCTTATGCATGACCATGGCTCTCTAGATAGAAAAGTGATCACTCTACTTAGTGATAAGAATCCGGTGGCAGAAAATAAGAGAGTTACCCAATTGAACCAGTGATACAGATTAAAGGATGATATCCACTAGGAATCTCGGAGTAGTGACTGGTAAGATGGATGCGATAACCAAAGGTAATTCAGTCATGGCAAGATATCATCAAACAAATGGATAGTGAAGTCTACAATAGTTAACAACTAGTTAAGTTAAGATTTGTGCAGATTTTCTAGTTCGCATTAAAAAGACAGAACACGACCCAAAGGTTGGTGAAATTATGATTTGCCGAGGTAGTCAAGGATGAGTTGCTGGCAAGATTGATGGAGAGCGCAAAAAGAGAGTGCAACAAGAGTTGAATTTCAAATCTATCGATTGTTAGGTGCAAAATGATTGATAAATTAGCGAGCGTGTGTTGGAAAAATATGGGATAAATGTTTTTGGCGAAAACCAAAATGATTGATCGAAAAAATTGCAAAGTGCAAATCCAATGAGAGGTGATCCAAAGTGCATAGCGAAGAGTGACGAGGTGTCATGTGATTTAGTAGAGCAGATTGTGTGTGAAGTGGATCGGCAGAGTGCAGAGCCGAGGGTATGAGCAAAGAACCGACAGAGTGCAGAGCCAAGGGTATGAGAAGAGAACCGGTGTAGTGCTGAGTAGACACGACCAGTGTAGATAGAGTATGAGTTTCATTGGGATCTGATCAAGCTATCAGTAACTATTCTAGGAGATGAACTTCCTATTGCTTTTTATGCATTGCGACTCAAAATGCCTTAATCGGGTGGACTTTAATAGGTCCTTTTGTAAAATCCCTTAACCGAGTGACTTCTTAATTGATGATCCTAAGTCCTTTAACAAGGCTACCTCTAATAGGGTAAAGACACTAATAGGCCTTAAAGAAAATCCCTTAACGCGCTCACAACTAACAGTGTCTTTGTAATCTCCTAATAAGGATAGCTCCTCACCAGGCGTACTCCAGAAGAGTGCAAATTTTGTGAGTTTCTACTCACAGCATGGTTTTATCCCATTTAGGTTTTCACGAGATAAATTTTGGTGTTATTGTGTATCTTTACATGCATGCATGTTCTCCTACAATAACTGTTTGTATTGATGAATATTAAATTAATGCAGACTTGAATAAAAAGGTTTTAATTCTGTAAAACTGGTAAAGTGCTGATTCATCCCTCTCCACTAAGCAGCGATTGGGACTAACATTTTTTACTATGACAACTACAACTACAAAATTTGACAAAAATCCTGTGTTTCTTATGTATTTTGATGAATGTCCATAGCCAATTCCAATGTTGCCATTTTGGCACAAGAGGGAGACTGCAGACAAAAGTTGTTAGATTTCGGCTTTTCACCAGCCGATATATATATTTGCTTAAAAATTTGTAATCCGTATTCAATGTATCCCTTTTTAGTTCATTCCGCCACCATTACATTCTATGCGATGATATATTTCAGGCATTCTGTCTAAAAGGCCTCTTGCGATTTTTGTGATTCAATAGTTTGCATTCATTTCATGCACAACCTGGGGCGATGCTAGTAAGGTTATGGAAATTGTTGTTACACCCGCCAATACCATTTGCTTAAAAATCACTAAGGCCTTTTCAACCAGACTATTTTGAATATATCTTGTAATTATGGTGTCTCATGAGTCCCTACCTCCGTGATGTGTGGTTGAACAATTTTTATGCCTTACTAGCTTTCTCATTCCACATACTTATCTACCAGAGCAGTTGCAACAGTGACATTTGAGAGTCCCTTTTATCTATAATGGATGTCCATATTTGTTTCAAAGCTTCCATATTTCATATTCATCTTCCAAAGAGATTGTAGTGACAATATTTGTCAACAATCCATTATTCTCATTGTTCCAAAACTATCGTTTTAACACTAACAAGAAAAGAAGCTGTCAATAGCTGTCGATTTTGGTTTTACGCCAACCAATTTCATTTGCATGAAATTTTCTATTACCTTTTCAACAAATTCACACTGCATATTCTTTACTCGCTTCACAGAATAAGACTACAGTTCTTCGAAACGCTCCATAAATAGTTCACTCACTGCACGTCTATGTTTTCACATTTCCATTTATTTGAGAGGCTTATAAACTTTTCAAAGAATTCATTTCGTGCATATTCTGGATGCCAATCTGTCAGGGGCTGGATGTTATTGATGTAGGTTGCCGAACTTCGCTTTATACCCCGCCAATCTGCTGAAAGTTCCTAAAGCCTTTCGAAAACTCAAATTTTGCATTCTACAAGATAACATCTCTCTGAAACTCCTATCAGCTCACACATTTTTATCATGGTATTTGCAATTAAAAATCCACCTCCAATTATCATTTGGTCGATATTCGTGATTTGTTCAAAAGGATCCCATCGTGTCGCAGTCATGGAGGATACTTGGCCAAAGTTGGTGGATTTGGCTTTTACCACTGCGAATTATAATTTGCTTGATAATTTTGAAAGATTTTAATTGCCGAATTCTTGCTTCATTATCTGATGTTTCGAACACTAAATTAGATAAGGGAAACTCTCAACCTTTTTTTTGATGAAACGTTCAAACACTATTTTCGAACATCATGATGTTAGCCAAAATTGTCTCCTTACTCCATCGTACTCACCTCCTATAGGGTTGGCATTACATCATTGGTGGGATTTTCTCTTTTCTCGATCTTGAAACTTTTTTGCACGAGTGCATGCGAGACCCGCCACTTTATGTGCTAAACACATTTCATTAAATACTATTAAATGTATTTATTTATAAAATAATTGTTCCTTGGCTGAGTAAAAATAAACATTAGGCCCAAGACTAGCATTTGTATGCTTAGATTAATAAAGCTAGTTTCTGTAAATACCATTTTAGAATATGATTGAATAATATCAGCTCTTATTTTATCATTCAAATTCCTTTCTTAACAATCATTCATCTTCTTTTGTCTAAAATATGACTTTATTCTACAAGATAAAAGAAGCTTAAATTTACCAGCTTCCATATTATTATTTAAATCAAATGATTTCAATAGCATAAGTCTCAGATCTTAGATCTTAAATTTAGCTTTGGGATGAATTATGACTTGAACCAAATTGTTTTTAATTTAAGATAATCTACCTTCACAATTCCTTTTAACACCATATGTTGGGCTCTACCCTTGTGGGAGTTGCATTTACTTCACATATAGTGCAATCATTTAGTACGCATTGCTCCAATTTTTTTAATTTTTTATTCCTATCATTTTAGGCAACTCTGAATTTGCAAAAATTTAGTGTTCCAATAGTGTCTCTGTCTCAGAATGTATTCCCCTAGCGGACACAATAATAATTAAGAAAGTCTCTAGCAAAAGCAGACCATGTGCCTAAATCATATTATTTTCTCCTTTGAAAATTAAATCAATTTTATGTCTCCTTTGAAAATTAAATCAATCTTGTGAGTGGCCCCAAGCTCCCAAAAGTGAGAGTCCATTTTTCCCTCGATCAAAAATTTAATTATTATCTGGTAATAATGTAATATATTTGTAAATACCATTTGTGGACATATGAGCATAACTAATTATTCTAATTTTACCATTCCTTATTTCAAGACTAGGGGTATGCTGAAAATATTTATGATGAAGTAATATATATTTTCCATATTCATTTACTGTGATACTCTCATTTTCCATATTCAGATTATGGTTACCACTATAGTGTATTTCATAATTCTTTATTTTTGTCTTCATCATATAAGACTTTGGACTTTTATAAACCATTATGTTTCTAGGTTCCAAAAAATGCTCCTTTTGAAATAGTCTCCCATTCACAAGTGTATCATCACCTATTTCTAGCCCATCAACTTGCCCAATATCAATAAAGAGACTTTGATCAACGTTTCTCATCTAATTTTTGAAATCAGTTGTATTACTATGCATATTTGACACTCCTGTGATATGAATATTATGATATGAAGTATTGTCCACCCTTTTTATTATCTCCTCTTGCAATGTGTATATCTTTCTCTTAACATTATATAAGTAGTTTTCACAAATGGGCTCAACTTCCAGAATGTCTAAGAATACTTCATCCTTTTCAAATGATGGATTTGAAAATGTATAGATATTTCTTTCAAATATATCAGAGATGAAGTAATCATTTTCTAAGAATTGGTCATATAATGAATTTTAAAAAATTTAAACTCACCTTCAGGTGTATAAATATCTTCTATGTACCATTCATAATACACACCCTCACTATTTGAAAAAAATTCCTCCTCTGAGGCACATTCATATACTTCACTACGGGTTACAATATGATTTTTCACTCTTCATTCAAATAAGGGGTATGAAATTTTTTTATGGTCGTTTTCAAATTCACACACATCTCTCTTAATAGTTATTTTAGCATGACATTAATGTATCGATGAATATACAATTTGTTCACTTGCCACATGATCTACTTCAATGCTGGTGTATTTATTATCAACGTTATTTTCAATATTACAATCTCTTTCTAAAGTGTAAGGGTAGTTTTCCACAAGATTTAATTTATTCAAACCTGGAATGCTAGTAAAAGGCAATTTCACTTGCATGTGTTTCCATTTAGTGTGTTACCTCATTATTATTTTCAATAGTGTTGTTTATATATTCAGGCGATATTTGTCCTTCATCAATAAGTACTCCCTTTGTACGTGTGTAGCTATTTGAATCATATTGACCAATTATGACATCATCATGGGACTTCACCCTAAATTTATTTTCATAACAATTAATGAAATTAAATAATTCATTTAGGCTAGTTGGCTTCATATTTTTAGACCAATAATTTAAATCTAATCCCAAGTATTCATAAACACATCAGTCAAAATAGATTCATGTCGTTTGAAGTCATCTAGAATGTCTTGATATGAAGCTATAATGCTTGCCAATAAGGCATACCTTGATGCATGTTTATGTCTCCTTATATCAAACAATGATTGTATACACCATGTGAGATCAATATGTACTGATGTATCAACACCTTTAGAAACCTACTTACAATATGGTTGAGACTCATTATCCTTGACAATATAAGGAAATAAACATAGAAACCATCTTTGAGGTTCCTCCCATGATGAAATATTCTGCATAGGAATAACATTGAAGCAATGACTTGTGATGTTTGCCAAGGACCTTACAAATAACTTCATAAACACATATTTTACATAAATTTAATAATTTGTTATGGATTTATAAAATAGTGTCAAATGTCTGATTGTTGATTCTCCTTCTGTTCCACGGAATTTGGGCACATGCTCTTTAATTTCATGAGGGACATGATTTGGGTAGCCTGGTTTGTTGATGAAGTTTAGTGGCTAGTATCTCTTTGGGATAAAAACATTCACTTTCCTTTGTGGATATGTCCGATAATATTTGTTGTATATAATTCATCCCTGAACATGAGGCTTCATAGGGATATCCATATTGGTACATACAGGATGCCTGAGATTGTTTCAATTAATTCTTATTTTAATTAGGCTCCTATAAAATAGAGTCGCCACCTCTTTCAAAGAGGAATGAATAATTTATTTTTTCTTCTTCCAAGTTCTTTTCTACAGTAGAGTCCTTTCTGCAACAGCCTCCACAAACGCCAGACTAGATAAAACTGGGCAAGAAATTCTAGACTGGATAAAATTGTTTAACTCACCCAATGGTAACTGAAGATTCTATATATGGTTCCCTAGTAGAGTCGCCAATTTGTTGGAGCTCAAAATCACTGGTTTGTTGAACCCTAAGAATGTGCTAGCTTCTATTTTTAGGCTCAACGCATGACTTTGACCAAATAATAGAATCAACCACAATGATTATGATCCCTTGCACTTTAGGATCTATAGGAGCTAGGTTGGTGTACATTTCAATTAAGAAGATTTAATCTTCCTTTAATCTATCTTCTATCTCTATCTCATAATGGAATGAACTTATTGAAAAGATTAATTTAGCTTCTATCCCTACTCCTATCTCCTATTTGCATAGAACTGGAATTAAAATAAAATGATGGTTTGATTGATGATGGATTGGAAATGAATAGGGCTTTACTTTGGGTTATAGAGTCATAATAATTCTCTTGTTCCTAAAATTTTTACAATTCTAACCACTTGGGACCATTCTTGTTAATACCTTCCGACAACAAAAATTATGTGTTTATGTCTTACATAAATGTGTAAGTAAGTAAATCACCAAATCAAATTTCAACCTTACCCTCCTTCATCAGAGTATCTGTCTAAGAGAGTTTAACTATTCCTGTAAGAGGCTTAATCAAACTGAATACACAAAAGCACCTTATGCTTTGATAAATTAGATGTATCCCTGATACACGTATTTATATGACAAAGAAAAAATAAAACTTAGATACGATACTGATGATATCTTTTAATTAAATTAATGAACAACTAAAGAAATTCTTAGAACAAAATTAATTCTGTACATCCTCTTGTTGAACCCTAAATATATAAGACACATTCTTATGAAATATATTATAATGTTTTCTCTATGATAATATTCTATCTTCCCCCTTATCTATACGGTCTTGATTTCCCTTTTATAATGTCAAGGGAGCACTTCAAACCATTACATCATTTTGAAATAAAAAATTATTTAATTATCTTAACTTACAAAATATATTCTTTGATCGTTAATTTATATTTCTAAAATAAAATTCTAATATGACTTTATTCAATATATCACCTTCATTTCTTTCAACTTATGTATGTAACCTTTTGCCTACTATATTTTGGTTTCCTTTCACTAAATTATTCCCACTTTATTTGAATTGTATGAGTTCAATAGAAAATATCTACTCTTATTTTCTAAAGTTTTTCACCCTTTCAAAATTAAGTGGAAATACTTTATTCATTTTTCATCACTTTGAAGAAGTAATCCTCCTACCCTATTTATGTGAAAGAATTTCACCTCACCTCTCATAAATTATATTGAACCTTCATAAACATATTTTCTCTATTCACAATTTCCTTCATCTATATGCATTTTCATCTAATTTTATATCTTTTAGGTAACACAATTACCTACCACAAATCTTTTATGCTCATTCAATCTCTTTGGTGTAAATGTTTCACTTCAGAGTGAAAAAGGTTTCTATAATTGCTCCAATATTTGATTCATTTTTTTTTCCTTCAATACAAAACCCTAAACCTTTTAATGGCTCTTGATCGGAAAAATAAATTTTCCATATCAATGTTACAGTCTTGATTAAGATGTCATGTTGCATTTGCTTTATAACCATGAAGTTTATCTCACCAATTCATTCATCTGTGTAGAAATACTAACTGGCCATGATTGTTGATTAGAGATAACACTTATCAAGTTATTTCTAACAATATACATTCCCAAAGAGACCTTTTAAAGCCTTCAAATAATGAATGCATTTATTGAATAAGACTTATATATACATTTTTTACTTCACCAAAACAAAAATTCAACAGTAAACCGTGGGTGCTTTCCATTTATTTTAGAAAATAAATTTAAGAAGAAACAGTGCATGGACTACATGCAAATGGCATTTTCTTGAAAATTTAAAACCTTTTTTAATTTTTGCATTTTATCTACTAAAGGTATTCCATGAGGCCACAAAACAATCACATGTCATATATATACTTTCCATATTTTGTACTCATGTCTGCTATGACCACTGCAACTACAAAATTTGACAAAAAACTTGTGTTACCTATGTATTTTGATGGATGTCCATACCCGATTCCGATGCTCTTGTTGATGGATTTCAGTCTTTTGCCTTTTGTCTTTGTTTTCCTTTGTTTGCCTTTATTTGTCTTTTCTTTCCCTTTTCCTTTTTTGTCTTTTTTGTGTGCCCATGCATGTATTTGTGTGAGTTAAGATCCTAAGGTTGGAGGCTTAGTTCCTCAAAATTAGTGGTATATTATACTCCCTGTGATTATGCTCCTTTCTTCCATCTCCTTTATATCTCTTTTATCTTCCCTATCATGATTATTTTCATATGTTCATTCTCTCATTAAAGTGACAAATAAATCTATCATAGGAAATTGTCACTGAGCCAATTTACACCTCATATTTGTGCCCTTGTTTATTGTGTCTCCTCCTCATCTCCTATCTGAGTCCATAGTGGCTTAACTCTAGTTTTGATGCCCTATACACCTACCAAATGACCCCTAAGAGGGGTATCCCCGCCTCTGGGCAATAATTTTAGTCCTTAATTAAGGAGCACTAGGGTAGTGTGACTCTAGTCCTTGAATACAGAACCCAATGCCCTGGTCCCCCTCAATGGGGCCCAATTTCGAAGGAAGGGATGATACTTATCTCTCCAATGGGAAATTAATTTGGTGGCTCTATATGATCATTGGAGGTCAGGATAATTGTTAAATTGATCATCATTCATTCTCCACAATTTGCATGGCGGCTGATAACCCATCATGCTTTTTCACCATTTACAGACTTCGCACATTCTCGAGGTAGATAGGAGCAATCTCCTTTATGCAGGCTTCTTCACGCGCACAAGGCTGATGTGGCAATTTGATATGTTCTTCGTTACAATGCTAACTCATCACACAATGTCATCTATTGAATCACACAGGCTTGAAACACTTCAACCGAAAACCCCGAGACTGAGACTACCAACCAGTAGTCATACCATATACCGGTTCTCACTCTGACATACCGGTTTCGGTTCTCACATATACCAGTTCACAACATCATACCGGTTCTCTTGACTTTAATATACTGGTTCACTCTTCAGCGTATTGACATCAATGACAACATACAATATCATCAGGTCATCATATCGGTTCATAGTATGCCAACAGATTATGGACTACTCCTATTAGGGGGAGCAGTTAGTGTGGTTTGTGAAGTAGGGTGTCTAGACTACACCTTTGGTATTGTTGTCAAAGGGGGAGATGTTTGAATATAGACTATTTAACATGAAGGAAGATGAAGACAGGTGTGAGAATGAAGTCAGAAGTAATATGAATGGAAGTCAGCTGAAAGGGGGAGTAAGATCATTATTCAAAGATCTGTTTAGTAGAAGAAAACACGAACAATTGTTAAAGAGAAGTCAAAAGTGTTTCTATCAATGCCAAAGGGGGATATTGTTGGCATTGTGATTTTCATTAATGTCAACTGATAAATGATGGTTTCCAAAGACCTTTGGAGTCACTAGTATACAAGTTAGTGTTGACTTGTATAAGGACTGCAGACTGGTATAGGATATGCTGGTAGTGCATTGTTTCCAACTAACAAGTGAGTTAGTGTCAACCTACAACCGGTATATTGAAGGTTGTTTGGATAAGAAATAATAGGATTCCCAGCAGATAAAGAAGCAGTCACAATAAGAAGTAGTTGACAGGATGATACGGTCATAGAAATTGACTCAGACTGAATTTTAGTAGTCTTATGCATGACCATGGCTCTCTAGATAGACAAGTGATCACTCTGCTTAGTGATCAATGACTGGTGGCAGAAGATAAGAGAGTTACCCCATTGAACCGGTGATACAGGTTGAAGGATGATATCCACAGGGAATCTCGGAGCAGTGACCAGTAAGATGGATGTGATGACCAAAGTTGATTCAGTCATGGAAAGATATCATCAAATAAATGGATAGTGAAGTCTACAATAGTTAACAACTAGTTAAGGTGAGATTTGTGTGGATTTTTTGGTTTGCATTAAAAAGATAGAACACGACCCAAAGGTTGGTGAAATTATGATTTGCAGAGGTAGTCAAGGATGAGTTGCTGACGAGATTGATGGAGAGCGCGCACAGAGAGTGCAGGAAGATTTGAATTAAAAATTTACCGATTGTTAGCTATAAAATGATTGAGAAATCAATGAGTGTGTGTTGGTTAAATATGGGATAAAGGTTTTTTGGCAAAAACCAAAATGATTGATTGAAAAAGTTGCAAAGTGCAAATCCTGTGAGAGGCAATCCAAACTGTAGAGTAAAGAGTGACAACTTTTCAAGTGATTTAGCAGAGCAGAGTGTGTGTGAAGTGGACCGGCAGATTGTAGAGCCGAGGGTATGAGCAGAGAACCGACAGAGTGCAGAGCCGAGGGTATGAGCCGAGAACTGGTGTAGTGCTGAGCAGAAACAACCAGTGTAGATAAAGTATGAGTTTCATTGGGATCTAATCAAGCTATTAGTAACTATTCTAGCAGATGAACTTCTCGTTGGTTTCTAACCATTGCAACTCAAAATGCCTTAACCGGGTGGACTTTAATAGGTCCTTTTGTAAAATCCCTTAACCAGGTGACTTCTTAATTGATGATCCTAAGTCCTTTAACAAGGCTACCTCTAATAGGGTAAAGGAAGTAATAGGCCTTAAAGAAAATCCCTTAACCTACTCGCAACTAACAGTGTCTTTGTAATCTCCTAATAGGGATAGCTCCTCACAAAGAGTACTCCAAAAGAGTGCAAATTTTGTGAGTTTCTACTCACACCATGGTTTTCTCCCATTTGGGTTTTCACGAGATAAATCTTGGTGTTATTGTGTATCTTTTCCTGCATGCATGTTGTCCTACAATAACTGTTTGTATTGATGAATATTAAATTAGTGCAGACTTGAATAAAAAGGTTTTTAATTCTGTAAAACCGGTAAAGTGTTGATTCATCCCTCTCCACTGAGCAGTGGTTGGGACTAACATTGTTTACTATGACTACTGTAACTACAGAATTTGACAAAAATCCTATATTTCTTATGTATTTTGATGGATGTCCATAGCCAATTCCAATGCTGCCATTTTGGCACAAGAGGGAGCGTGGAGACAAAAGTTGTTAGATTTCGGCTTTTCACCAGCCGATACATATATTTTCTTAAAAATTTGTAATCCGTATTCAATGTATCCCTTTCTAGATCATGTCGACACCATTACATTCTATGCGATGATATATTTCAGCCATTCTGTCAAAAAGTCCTCTTGCGATTTTTGTGATTCAATAGTTTGCATTCATTTCATGCAGAACTTGGGGCGATGCTAGTAAGGTTGTGGAAATTGTTGTTACACCCGCCAATACCATTTGCTTAAAAATTGCTAAGGCCTTTTCAACCAGACTATTTTGATTATATCTTATAATTATGGTGTCTCATGAGTCCCTACCTCCATGATGTGTGATTGAATAGTTTTTATGCCTTACTTTCTTTCTCATTCCACATACATATCTACCAGAGCGAATGCAACAGTGACATTTGAGAGTCCCTTTTATCTATGATGGATGTTCGCATTTGTTTGAAAGCTTCCATATTTCATATTCATCTTCCAAGGAGATTGTAGTGACAATATTTGTCAACAATCAATTATTCTCATTGTTCCAAAACTAACGTTTTGACACTAAAAAGAAAAGAAGGTGTCAACAGTTGTGGATTTTGGTTTTACGCCAACCATTTTCATTTGCATGAAATTTTCTATTACCTTTTCAACAAATTTACACTGCATATTCCATAAATAGTTCTTCGAAACGCTCCATAAATAGTTCACTCACTGCATGTCTATGTTTTCACATTTTCCATTTCCTTTGGTTTGAGAGGTTTAAAACCTTTTCAACGAATTCATTTCGTGCATATTCTGGATGCTAATCTGTCAGGGGCTGGATGTTATTGATGTAGGTTGCAGAACTTTGCTTTATACCCCGCCAATCTACTGAAAGTTCTTAAAGCCTTTCGACAACTCAAATTTTGCATTCTACGAGATAACATCTCTGTGAAACTCCTATCAGCTCGCACATTTTTATCTATGGTTTCACATTTTGCGACTAAATTTATCATGATATTGGCAATAAAAAATCCACCTCCAATTATCGTTTTGTGGATATACATGGTCTGTTCAAAAGGATCCCATCGTGGTGCAGGCATGGAGGATGCTTGGCCAAAGTTAGTGGATTTGGCTTTTACCACTGCGAATTATAATTTGCTTGAGAATTTTGAAAGATTTTAATTGCCGAATTCTTGCTTCATTATCTGAAGTATCCAACACTGAATTAGATAAGGGAAACTCTCAACATTTTTTTTGTGACAATGGATTTTGATGAAACATTCAAACACTATTTTTGAACATCATGATGTTAGGCAAAATTGTCTCCTTACTCCATTGTACTAACCTCCTATAGGGTTCGCATTACATCATTAGTGGGACTTTCTCTTTTGTCGATCTTGAAACTTTTTTGGACGAGTGCATGCGAGACCCGCCACATTATGAGCTAAACACATTTCATTAAATACTATTAAATGTATTTATTTATAAAATAATTGTTCCTTGCCTGAGTGAATAATATGATTGAATAATATCAGCTCTTATTTTATCATTCAATTTCCTTTCTTAACAAGGATTCATCTTCTTTTGTCTAAAATATGACTTTATTCTACAAGATAAAAGAAGCTTAAATTTACCACCTTCCATATTATTATTTAAATCAAATGATTTGAATAGCATAAGTCTCAGATCTTAGATCTTAACTTTAGCTTTGGGATGAATTATGACGAACCAGATTGTTTTAAATTTTACATAATCTACCTTCACAATTTCTTTTAACACCATATGCTGGGCTCTACCCTTGTGGGAGTTGCATTTACTTCACATATAGTGCAATCATTTAGTGCGCATTGCTCCAATTAGTTTTCTTTTATTCCTATCATTTTAGGCAACTCTAAATTTGCAAAAATTTAGTGTTCCAATAGTGTGTTTGTCTTGGGATGTATTCCCCTAGAGGGCACAACAATAATTGAGAAAGTATCTAGCAAAAGCAGACCATGTGCCTAAATCATATTATTTTCTCCTTTGAAAATTAAATTAATTTTGTATCTCCTTTGAAAATTAAATCCAATCTTGTGAGTGCCCCGAAGCATCCAAAAGTGAGAGTCCATTTTTCCCTCGATCAAAATTTTTATTATCATTTGGTAATAATGTAATATATCTGTAAATACCATTTGTGGACTTATGAGCATAACTAATTATTCGAATTTTACCATTCCTTATTTCAAGACTAGGGGTATGCTGAAAATGTTTATGATGAAGTAATATATATTTTCCATATTCATTTACTGTGATACTCTCATTTTCTGTATTCAGATTATGGCTACCACTATAGTGTATTACATAATTATTTATTTTTGTCTTCATCATATAAGACTTTGAACGCATATAAACCATTATGTTTCTAGGTTCCCAAAAATACTCCTTTTGAAATAGTCTCCCATTCACAAGTGTATCATCACCTATTTATAGTATATCAACTTGGCCCATATCATCAAAGAGACTTTGATCAGCATTTCTCATCTGATTTTTGAAATCAACTGTATTACTATGCATATTTGACACTCCTGTGATATCAATATTATGATATGAAGTATAATCCATCCTTTTTATTATCTCCTCTTTCCATGTGTATATCTTTGTCTTAACATTATATAAGTAGTTTTCAGAAATGGACCCAACTTCCATAATGTTTAAGAATACTTCCTCCTTTTCAAATGATGGATTTGAAAATGTATAGACATTTCTTTAAAATATATCAGAGATGAAGAAATCATCTTCTAAGAATTGGTCATATAATGGATTTAAAAAAATTTAAACTCACCTTCAGGTGTATAAATATCTTCTATGTACCATTCATAATACACACCCTTACTATCTGAAAAAAATTCCTCCTCTGAGGCACATTCAAATACTTCATTGTGGGTTACAATATGGTTTTTCACTATTCGTTCATATAAGGGGTATGAAATTTTTTTATGGTCATTATCAAATTCACACACATCTCTCTTACTAGTTATTTTAGCATGACATTAATGTATTGATGAATCTACAATTTTTTCACTTGCCACATGATCTACGTCAATGCTAGTGTATTCATTATCAACGTTATTTTCAACATTACAATTTCACTTGCATGTGTTTCCATTTAGTGTGTTACCTCATTATTCTTTTCAATAGTTTTGTTTATATATTCAGGCATTATTTGTCCTTCATCAATAAGTACTCCCTTTGTACGTGTGTCACTATTTGAATCATATTGACCAATTATGACATCATAATGTAACTTCACGCTAAATTTATTTTCATAAAAATTAATTAAATTAAATAATTCATTTAGGCTAGTTGGCTTCATATTTTTCGAACAAGAATTTAAATCTAATCCCAAGCATTCATAAACACATCAGTCAAAGTAGATTCATGTGGTTTGAAGTCATTTGGAATGTCTTGATATGAAGCTATAATTCTTGCCAATAAGGCATACCTTGATGCACCTTTATATCTCGTTATATCAAACAATGATTGTATACACCATGTGGGATTAATACGTACTGAGGTATCAACACTTTTGGAAACCTACTTACAATATGGTTGAGACTCATTATCCTTGACAATATAAGGAAATAAACATAGAAACCATCTTTGAGGTTCCTCCCATGATGAAATATTCTGCATAGGCACAACATTGAAGCAATGAATTGTGATGTTTGTCAAGGACCTTACAAATAAATTCATAAACACATCTTTTACATAAATTTAATAATTTGTTATGGATTTATAAAATAGTGTCAAATGTCTGATTGTTGATTCTCCTTTTGTTCCATGGAATTTGGGCACATGCTTTTTAATTTCATGAGGGACATGATTTGGGTAGCCTGGTTTGTTGATGAAATTTAGTGGCTTGTATCTCTCTTGAATAAACACTTTCCTTTTTCTTTGTGGATATATCTGATGATATTTGTTGTATATAATGCATCCCTTAGCATGAGGCTTCATAGGGATATGTATATCGGTACATACAGGATGCTTGAGATTGTTGCAATTAATTTTTACTTTAATTAGGTTCCTTTAAAATAGAGTCCCCACCTGTTTCAAAGAGGAATGAATAATTTATTTTTTCATCTTCCAAGTTCTTTTCCATAGTAGAGTCTTTTCTCCAACAAACTCCACAAACTCCAGACTAGATAAAACCAGGCAACAAATTCTAGACTGGATAAAATTGTTTAACTCACCCAATTGTAACTGGAGATTTTATAGATGGTTCCCTAGTAGAGTCGCCAATTTGTTGTAGCTCAAAATCACTAGTTTGTTGAACCCTAAGAATGTGCTAGCTTCTATTTTTAGGCTCAATGCATGACTTTGAGCAACTAATGGAATCAACGACAATGATTATAATCCCCTACACTTTAGGCTATATAGGACCTAGTTCAGTGTACATTTCAATTAAGAAGATTTAAATTTCCTTTAATCTATCTTCTATCTCTATCTCGTAATGGAATGAACTTCTGGAAAAGATTTGTTTAGCTTCTAACTCTACTCCTATCTCCTATTTGCATAGATATGGAATGAAAATAAAATGATGGTTTGATTGATGATGGATTGGAAATGACTACTACTTTATTTTAGGTTACAGAGTCATAATGAAATCCTTAAATTTTTACAATTCTAACCACTTAGGACCATTCTTGTTAATACCTTACGAAAACAGAAAGCATGTGTTTATGTCTTACATAAATGTGCAAGTAAGTAAATCTTCAAATCAAATTTCAACCTTACCCTCCTTGATCACAGTATCTGTCTAGGAGAGTTTAACTATTCCTTGAATAGGCTTAATCAAACTAAATACACAAGAGCACCTTATGCTTTGATGAATTAGATGTATCCCTAATACACGTATTTATATGGCAAAGAAAAAATTAAACTTGGATATGATACTAATGATATCTTTTAATTAAATTAATGAACAACTAAAAAAATTCTTAGAACAAAATTAATTCTGCACATCCTCTTGTTGAAACCCTAAGTATATAAGACACATCCTTATGAGATATATTACAATGTTTTCTCTATGATAATATTCTATCTTCTCTCCTTATCTATTCAGTCTTGATTTCCCTTTTATAATGTTAAGGGACCACTTCAGACCATTACATCATTTTGAAATAAATGTTTTTTAATTATCCTAACTCAGAAAATATATACTTTGATCATTAATTTATATTTCTAAAATAAAATTCTACTATGACTTTATTCAATATATCACCTTCATTTCTTGTAGCTTATGTATGTAACCTTTTTCCTACTATACTTTCGTTTCCTTTGAGTAAATTATTCCCACTTTATCTCAATTTAATGAGTTCAATAGAAAATATCTACTCATATTGTGTAAAGTTTTTCACCCTTTCAAAATTAAGTGGAAATACTTTATTCATTTCTCATTGTTTCAAAACTGTCATTTCGGTAAAGGAAAAAAAAGATGGTGGAAACGGCTGTGGATTTTGCTTTTACACTAATTGCTTTCGTTTAGTTGAAAGTTTCTATTTCCTTTTAAACCAATTCACACTGTGCATAATGTACACTCACTTCACGCCATGAGACTATAGTTCTTCAAAAGATTTTAATCACACCAAATTCTTTCTTCATTATCTGAAGTTTCCAACCCTAAAACAGATAAGGGCAACTCTCCACTTTTTCATTGTGAGAATGGATTTCGATGAAACATTCAAATAATGTTTTTGAACATCATTATGTTGGTGAAAATGGGCTCCTTACTCAATCGTACTCACCTTCCATAGGGTTGGCATTACATCACTAGTGAGATTTTCTCCTTTCTTGATCTGAAACATTTTTTGCTTGAGGGCATGCGAGACTCGCCAGTTTATGAGACAAAAACATTTCATTAAATACCATCAAATGTATTTATTTATAAAATAAGTCTTCTAAGATTAATAAAGCTAGTTTATGTAAATATCATTTTAGAATATGATTGAATAATGTCATTTCTTATTTTATCAATCAATGCCCTTTCTTAACAATGATTCATCTTCTTTTATAGTTTCTTAACAATGATGGCATTTTTCAAGAATGATATTAGTAGTTCAAATATTTTAATATTGATGTCTCTTTGGCTAGTTCACTTGAGGTCTTATTTTTAGCCTTTAGATTTTGTGTTGTCAGTCTTTTCCCTTTGTCTTTGTTTGCCTTTGTTTGTCTTTGCTTTCCCTTTTCCTTTTTTGTCTTTTTTGTGTGCCCATGCATGTATTTGAGTGAGTTAAGATCCTAAGATTGGAGGCTTAGTTCCTCAAAAATAGTGGTATCTTATACTCCCTTTAATTTATTGTGTCTCCTCCTCATCTCCTATCTGAGTCCATAGTGGCTTAACTCTAGTTTTAATGCCCTATACACCTACCAAATGACGCCTGGGAGGGGTATCCCCACCTCTGGGCATTAATTTTAGTCCTTAATTAAGGAGCACTAGGGTAGTGTCACTCTGGTCTTGGAATGCAACATCCAATGCCCTGGTCCCCCTCAATGGGGCCCACTTTTGAAGGAAGGGATGAGACTTATCTCTCCAATGGGAAATTAATTTGGTGGCTCTATATGACCATTGGAGGTTAGGATAATTGGTAAATTGACCTAGTATCTCATATATAAATAATAAATCAATTTATTTTGATCCTAAGATAAATTCATTCAAGCAATCAGATATTTTGAGAGGTGTTCATGGCTACATATTCTTCATTTATGCATTATTGAACATCATTAGATCATTCATATGAAATAATATGTGATCACATTCAAGATGAAAAGCATCATTATTAGTCATTGCATATTTGAGGTATATCCTTCCATTGTTTATTTCAGTATTTGCAATATTTTATTTAAGGTTAAATCCTAAACTATGGTTTGACTCTAGGAAACCTCTATTCCCAACCTATTTGCCCTTCTTTCTATGTGTAGGAAGAAGGTGTTGGTGCTCAAATCAATAGATTGGAAAATTTCTAAGGTAATGCCAACGCCTATCTTAAAACCCTCCAATTGCTTTGGACAACTAATAGAGTGAAGCTTTCAAGGTTTCTAACTCCCTCACTTCAGCCTCTGTAGGACCTAGGTAGGTGTACCTACTTACCAAGTGATCTTCTTACTTGGTGTTTTTTATAAACGATTTCACACTGTCTCTTGTATTTCTAATTTATCTCAAAGTGGCATATATCTTTGGGATAAATTATCTTGTTATTCTAGTTACTCTAACCTTTTCTTAATTCTTCTTGCTCTAATTTTTTTACTTCTTATTCGAACTCTTTACCTCTATCTCCCGCTTACATGAAATTGAAATTAAAAAGTAAATAATAATTGAATTGAAATTATATATATTATGCCAGTTCCTTATTTCTTTTGGGAAATAGAGTCATTCACTTGCAAACCCTATGTATAACGCTAAAAGACAATTTTTAAATCCTCCCTTGGATGGACTTGTCAACTACCCAACCTCCAATGCTATATAACTATATGATTTTCTTCACGGTTAGTTTAATTGAATTTAACTATCCTTTTGAAAGACCAATTAAAGAAGACATAAAAGGAAAAATGATTCTCAGATGTATCTTGATGTTCCAACCATGCAACATCACATAATTTCTTCACACGGAGTCTTATAGCAGAAATTATCAACCATAGATAATAGTAACAGAGAACTGATTTGAAAATGAAAGAATCCACAACACATTTGCAAATAAGATTACTAGCTTTGTATTGCTTAAAAAATTTGTATTACATCTTGTCTATATTGTAAAATCTCTATATTCCTAATTCTAATTCTCCCCTCTCATCTATATTTTTTAACCACTTATATAAGTGGGTCAATGGGCACCATACCCCTTTTAGGATGAAAACTCACCTTTTTACATTAAAATTAACAAAATGCTTTGAATTTAATATATAAACTAGTTAGTCAATAGCCTTTGTTTAAGATATCTTTCAGGTTTTCTTTTGGTAGGAAGCCTTAAACATCACTTACGAATAGGAAAATTTTTAAGGTGGCAGGAAACATCCTCTTCTAAAATGGGTCTTCATAAGATTTTATATTTTCATTCCCAGTCGATATCATCTTTCATGCAGGTCAAAATAATAGGCTTTTCATCCTTCTTATGGTCCTTTGTATGGTCTGCAACCAAAAGAACATTTTAAAGACCCGATATTTTTACTAGAGCTTGGAAACTTGATTTTCAGAAATGGATATTTCCTATATTTTCATGTTTCATTCATTTTAATTTTATGTTCATATCATCTTTTCTAAAGATAAAAAACACTAGTCTTTCATGGGGTCCATTGGAATTAATTTACTCATATCCTCCTTTACTCAAGGTGTTCAAATAAGCCATCATCCATTATGTGTCATTTCCATAAAGTGAACACCATTTTTAATAGTAGAGTGCTTGAAATTATTTAAAAATTTCAAGCCCCAACAATGGCTCTATCTGGGGATGTATACCCCTTGTGGGGATAGAAAGAATTTAGATCTCTAGTAGAGCAGACCATGTGCCTTATTCATTAACCTGATTTGGTGGCCTCAAGAACCAAAAGTGAAAATATATTTTTCCCTCTATCAAATACTTTATTTTGGTCACATACTAACATTACATTTTCAAAAACACCATGCTTATTCATCTTGGTACTATCCCATTCAGCCATGCCATTTATTATTTCTAAAATATTTCTCAATTCTTGATGCAATAGTGATGCTATAGTCTGTTCATATGGTGCAGGTGATTGTATCTTAGTATTACATGTATTACTCAAAAATATTTATTCCTTATCATATAAAGGATTTGAGAATACATGAAAATCCTTTTCACACATACCATGGCAATAGGGAATATGATTTTCATCTATCACTTCATCAGATAAGGGGTTTGAAAATATTTGAAAGCCATTTCCAAATTTATATACCTCTTCATTATCAATTGTATCATCATGATACTAAGGTATGGATTCAATTTCCTCATGACTGGTACAATATTCTTCATCAATGTTAGCAACAATTTCTTCAGTTTCTGACCCACAATTGTGAATATTATCGATTGCTTCCTCATCGAGTGGGCCTTACAAAGGGATAAGTGATTCTCTTATATATTCTTCTTTATTTTCATCCCTTATGTTGATGTTACCAATCTCACACACATCATGTAGTTCCCTATTCACCTCCATAGCAATCGAACATGTTAATTGTAAATTATTAGGTCCACTTTTTGTCATGAGTAGTTCCGCATGTGTAGACATATTAGGCCTTGTATCATCAGGTATTTGCAAATAAGTTATCATCATCCTACCCATTAATCATTTTATAGGTTCACCTTCTTTTCTCCTTATGTTGAGCAATGCATTAACATATGCCATGGGATCAATATAATGATCTGTTTGAATTTGATTATAGAATGTACAAAATTGTGGAGAATAGATTGACGGATTGATGGCAGATATATTTTCTTCAATGATGCCATAGAATTCGTCTATGAACCACCATTCAATTTCCTCTGATGGTGAGATGCTTTGTAAAGACAACAACCTAAAAATCTTCTCTACAACATCTTCCAAAGTCATCACGAACAATTTCATGATCAATTCCTCCGCACAAATTTGAATATTTTCAATAAACTAGTAGAATGCTTTCAAGTATTGAATTGTTGATTCACTTTCCTATCTATGGAACCTCGGCATATGAGTTTTAAGCTCATAGGGAAGTTTATCTATGCATTCAAGAATATTAATGAAATCTAATGGATGGAATTTTTCAAGAACATATATTTCCTTTAAATGTTGTGGTTGCCACAATTCATGTTTATATTGTATCCCTAAACATAAATCTTCATAAGAATATGGATACTGATACATTTTGGATTGATATTATTTAAACAACTAATGTTTTATTCATTAATTATACATAGAGTCACCACCTCTTTCACAGAGGACAAAATTCTTTTCTTTCTTCTGAGTTCTTTCCCACAAAAGAGTTCTCTCTTTGTTTGTTCTCCCCAGCAGAGTCGCCAATCTGTTGGTGTTCAAATCAACATATTGGAAAAGTTGTAAGGTAATGCCAACTCCTATCTTAAAACTCTCCAATTGATTTGGATAACAAATAGAGTGAACCTTTCAAGGTTGCTAACTCCCCCACTTCAGGCTCTATAGGACCTAGGTGAGTGTACCTACTCACCAATTGATCTTCTTACTTGGTGCTTTTTATAGCATATTTCACACTGTATCTTTTATTTCTAATCTATCCCAAAGTGACATATATCTTTGGGATAAAATATCTTGTTATTCTGGTTACTCTAACTTTTTCTTAATTATTCTTTCTCTAATTTGGTTACTTATTATTCTTACTCTTTAATTCTATCTCCCACTTACATGAAACCAAAATTGAAAATTAAATAATGATTGAATTGAAATTATACATAATAGACTATTGCCTTATTTCTTTTGGGCAATAGAGTCATTCTCTTGCGAACCCTACATATAACTCTGAAAGACAATATTTAAATCCTCCTTTGGATGGATATGTCAACTACCTAACCTCCAATGCTATATAACAATATGATACTCTTCATAGTTAGTTTAATTAAATTTAACTTTCCTTTTGAAAGACCAATTAGAGAAGACACAACACCCAAAATAATTCTCAAATGTATCTTGATGATCCAGCCATGCATCATCATATAATTGCTTGGCACAAAGATTTAGAGTAGCAATTATCAACCCTAACTAATAATAATAAAGAATTCATTTGAAAATGAAAGAATCCACAACACATTTGCAAATAAGATAGCTGGCTTTGTATTGCTTGAAAATATATATTACATCTTGTCTATATTATAAAATCTCTGTATTCCTAATTCTAATTCACCTCTCTCATCTATATTTTTTAACCAATTATATATGTGATTGAAATGTCACCATACACCTTTTGGGATGAAAAGTCATCAGTTTACATTAAAATTAACAAAACCCTTTGAAATTAATATATAAACTAAGTAGTCAATAACCTTTCTTTAACCTATCTTTTGGGTTTTCTTTTGGTCGGCAGCCCAATACTTTAGTTATGAATCTGAAAATTTGTGTGGTGGTAGGAAACGTCCACTTACAAAATGGGTCTTCATCAAACTTTATATTTTCATATTATTTCATTCCTAGTGGACATCTTCTTTCATACAGGTCGAAATAATAGGGGTTTTCAGCCTTCTTACAATCTTCTGTATAGTCTATAGAGAAAAACACATTTTAAAGACCTAATATTTTTTGTGGAGCTTTGAAACTTGATTTTTTGAAATGGGTATTTCTTATATTTTCATGTTTCATTCCTTTTAATTCTTTGTGCATATAATCTTTTCCACAGATAGAAAACACTAGTCTTTCATGGGGTCCATTGGAATTAATTTACTCGTATCCTCCTTTACTCTAGGTTCTCGAATCATTTATCATCCATTATGTGTCACTTCAAGCCCCAAGAGAAGGTACAAAATTGTGATCTTTTGAAACAACTTTATTTATAGTGACTAAGAGATCCTTCATCGGAGTGCGAAAAGTGCAAAGGATTAGAGTGACAACCATCCCAGCTATGAAACATTAGGAGCTCCTTCTAGGAATAGGTTTGAATACTATTATAATCCTTAGATCCAAGTTAATGGTTTTATTCAATGACTGTAGTTCATTGTTTCGACTTATTTATCTTCATTTAAACACATTTACCCTAATTCCAACAAATTGAATTCACCTCAAGGGAAAGAAGAAGCACATTCAATACACCTAGAAAATTTGATTAGAATCTAGATCTAGAAGGTTTAGATCTATCAAATTCTTAGCTTTATATAATGTAATGCCCCCTAATAAAAATTAGTGCTTTACTACATCTAGCGGTGGACACCCTAATTTTCTCCATCACACAAATATATAAATGAAGTAAGCCCTACAAAGTTTTGGATAGTTATGAAAAAAATATCATTAAAAAATTTAAACATTTAACACCATCCCTTAACTTTTCGCAAATTTAGATATCATAAATAAATCTCACATTTCTATAATGGATACCTTAGAATAAGATACATTGTTAGACCTCTAGGCATATATAAAAGGGTAATATTTACTTGTAGAAAAATGACATAGCAATCCATGATTATATAATAATATATTATATTTAAATGTCAAATATTATCCCATACGTCCAAGCATGTAAGGGTAGTTGAATACTTTTTTAGATAATGTTTTAGTACAAAATAAGAAGGAAAAAATATTTATAAAATCTGTGTGGACTTTGAATTTAAATTCTTATACTTAATTTTTTCTATGTCTCTCTCGTGTCATGTATTAAAGTCCAAAATGTTTTATGCAAGATCCCCATTCAAGTAACATTAGCATAATTTGGTACTTATATTACATCAACGAAAAACACAAATATAATGTACATATGATTATTGTGGGCATGGATGTTAACAAAATTTTATACTAAAAGATTTGATTTGTCTACTGAACGAAAACTAATATTACAATAGATTTATTGAATGATCAAATCATATTTTGTATCACTTCAGAAATATGAAATTTCATGCAACATCAAATGTACATATTGGTCAAATCTGAGTTAGTAAACTTTCACTATTATTCTTATCATATGAACCTAACCTTTCACTATTCTTTTATTCTATCTTCATTTCAGTCATCACCATATTTATCTTCAAATTAGTAGGTGTCCACTAGATAATAACTCTTTTTAGAATAATATCTATCATCTACTCTTTTGTTTCTATCATCTCTCCTATAATTATGTTTTCTCTTGTTATCATAATTTGCTCTTGTTGGCATTGCATGAAGATTGCATTGATGAAGTATAGTGTTGTCCTTGATGTCAATAAGCAATAGGTAATGAAGAAGTATTGCAACCAGTAATGATGCAGTAAATAAACTGATAGTAAAGAAATGAAGGTAAACTAGTTATTATTGAACCAGAGTGATCAACCGGTAACCCTACCTCATTGATAAGAAGAACCCTAACCGATGGAGCTTGAATTATCAATTGTGATGATCTATGACTGAATGGTGATCGGATATGAAGATGCCACATATGCATATTGCATGTGATGAGTTTTGAAGTGGATTTGGTGCATAGAGATAATCGTTTATCTTTGGAATGATCAACTACTTAGCATGGAATGACTAACATGTGATGAGATACACTATCCAATGTGTGGTGATCCAGGAGAGATTAAAATTGTCATGAACAATGTGTAGTTGATTTCTATGTAATCTAATGATCAATATTGAACTGGTATGTTTGTAATCACTATGCGAATTATAGGTTTTGTGCTATGTTACTGACCTATTGTATTTGTTTTTAAGGTCGATGAGTTCTTTATATTTGTGTTGGAAAATTTGGTTAAGTTTGATTGTTTCTGAACCGGAAAGTGTGTCTACAAAATGTTGTGTTTGTAGAAAAGAGAAGAAAAGTATTTTTTAAGAAAAGTAGTTCTATTACCAGATCAACAAAGAACATATTGTTCTCTACCCATTAAAATAGTTAAATCCCCTAACCGGGTAAGCTTTAATAGGATTCTTGGTGAAATCCTCTAACAAGGTGATCCATTAGCTTGGATTTGAAATCCTTGACCAAGGTGACCTTTAACAGAGTATTATAGTCAATCCCTTAACTGGGTGGTCGTTAACTAGATATGTTATTAAGATGACATTTTTGTAAAAGCTTCTAACAAGGCTTGGCTCCTAATAGGGAAAACTTCAGAAGAGTTGAGAACAATTGTGGGTATTCATCCCCACCATGGTTTTTCCCATTTGGGTTTCCATGTGAAAAATCATTGTGTCAAGGGGTAATGATTTTGTGATGTGTTTTTTATATGGTTGATTTGAATGATTGGTAAATCCACTTAGATATGTTTAGGTGACTGGGAATAATTTTAAATGAGTTATTATTGATATTAGTGAAGTGATTAAATATTTTGGTTAAATGGTATTTGAGTTTCAGATCGGTTGCATTGTATCATTGATGTTTTGGTCAACTAGTAAAGTTTGACAATGCAGTTGCAGTTTTTGATACAGTGACTAAACCAGTTACAGTGACTAAACCAGTTAGTTTAGTGATTGGACTCTGAGTTTGAATTATGTTTGGTGAAATTTTAGTATATTTTCTATCTACTGATTCACTCCCCCATCTCATTTTTTGACCGGATCCATATAAATTCATAATATTATAAGATCTTTTATAGTTATCCTCTTTGAAACAAGATATAGAAGTATAAAAAACATTTCTTGAACAATTAAAACATTTAAATGACTCATTCTTCTTACAAGGTTTTCATCTACTCTAGTCATGTCATTGGTATTTCTTAATTATTGTTCATCTTCAATCTTCTTAGTAACTTTGAATGTTTCTTCCTTCCCCCTGCACTACTCATGAAGTTCTATAATCTCAAAAGCAAAGAGAGATCCATAGTGCTGATCTAAAGTATATTTATACATATCATGACTTCCTTCAAAGGAAAATCTTTTAGGCTTATAGATTTTAGGCAATGTTCTCATCACTTTTCCCACAACTTCAATTTTTTCCATTGTTCCACGAATACCTTTGCTTGCATTGAGTATCTCATTCACTCAGTGCATGTAACTTTCAACTCCCTCTTTATAAGACATCCTTAGTGTCTCAAATTTGTACTATATATTTTGAAATTTTACTTAATTGGTCTTCTCATCTCATAAATGTTGCTCATTTTTTCCCAAATTTGGTTTGCACTTTTAGTTCCATTAATTTTAAAAAACTCAGAGTCACTAAAACTACTAAAAAGTATATTTCTTACTTTTATGATTCTTGACATCATCCAAAGTAGTAGGACCACCATATGGAATAGTATTATAACTAGACTTCAAAATGTCCCATATTCCAAGCAGTGGAGAATTCTAATGATATTCCATCAATGACTTCTACGTAGATTAATTTGTATTATCAAATCTTGGAACCTTCAAATAGATGTCTACAATCTTAAACTTATTTGAATAGGTTAAGCTTATCTCAAAGGAACCTTTCTTTGATACCAATTGTTGAACATACCACATGGCTAAGGGGGAGAAGTGAATCAGTCTAGACCTTAAAACATATTATACAATTTTAAACTAAAAACCATAATTATCTTATCTCTTCAATTATAAAACATAAAAGAACAAAGCACAACACTCACAAGAACACCATATTGTCATGGAAAACCGATGGACGGAAAAACCATTATGAAAAACAAACTCACAATATCAATATTAAATTACAAAGTTCTAGGCTCAAGGCTATGGAGCTCATTGCACTTGATTGGACTTGAAAAACTAAGACATAGAACCTTAGGGAAAAATACAAAGATCTACATAAGCTACCTAAGGACTCACTATCTTTTAACATGTATAGGGAATAATGAATTATAATGAACAAGATGTCGTTATCATGAAACTATCCTTGGACCATTGTACTAAGAAAAAAATATCATGGCAAATACCTCCAACTTCATTGAATGTCTTAGCATACTATTGAATTGAAGATATGATCGTCAAATCTCATCACGAACTAAAATTTGTGTTTCTACTACTTGCACATCATTTACATCCAATCCAACATAATCAAAACTCTAAATCACCCATATACACTTCCATTCATACAAGGTTATACATTGAAACCCTCAATTGGTTTTCCATAGATAAAATATACATAAATTAAATAAGGTCATCCACCTAAACTAAAATTACACAGTGTGGCTCACTCCGGGAGATAAAAGGGACCCAAAAATATCTTCACACATCTTCCTAAGTCATTTCCAATGAATTACATATTCTACAACTTGCTTGTAAGTCAACATCAAATATAATATGTAGAAAAACAATGAGGCATGTTAACAAGTTTGTCCAAAAATATCACCCCATGCAAAATAGTCATTGGGCATCTACATACACTACTGTGAGACCCTTCTCAACATTCTAACTCAACCTCCAATACATATTTGGACCAACAGATCTTGATCCAAATAAGATAAATCATTCGAGTTAGCTAGAGACAGTAGAAATATGAAATGGAGCACTAGTTCACTTGTCTAACAAACCAACACTAGAAATTTGAAATGGAACACTACACCAACTATATGAATATGTCCACCAAGCTGTAACACTTGAATCAACATAACAGAGAAATGCAAGTATTCTTTGGACTAGTCCTAATAGACAACCTCACTATCAACCAACTGCCACAATTGACTTCATCGACTAAGCAACTGAGAACCTAAAACATAATCGTTAAACATCCATAGAATGTAGACATTATATCTAGAACCATAGGCCAACAAAATTAAAAATATTTAAATATATCTACATAACCACAATCTTCCATAAAGACATTTAAATAGTCCTTCTTAAATGTTATAACTTTCACTACAATAGGCTTTTGGAAACACTCGATATTTAATATCTCCATCAAACAATATAACAACATCGGAACTATTATTTTTGGAGCATCTAATACATCCACACAACTAAACAACTGCAACTTTTTCATAGTGGCATCAATGACAACATGAAATAAGTTGACATCAATAACAACAAGTTTTATATTAAAGACAATACAAACCAAGTTTTCAACACCCCAACAAAAGATACATTTTCCCAATTATATTTGATAAATATTGAGTTTTTGAAACAAAATATTTCCAACTTAAATTGTGTCTAAACAGTCTTATCTCCTCAAACAAGTTAAGACAATAGAATGAAATTAATGATTTATTACAAACCACATATTTGACACAAAGATTTTGTCCAACCTTTCTGCAATCTAGGAGAACCCCTTTCTTTCGTTGTTCCAAGTAAACTTACCATTCATAGGAATACAATCATATAGGCCAGTTTGGTTTACAAAGATTTTAATATCCTCCATAAATCTAGGAGGAATAATGCCTCTCGACATCTTAGATTCATAGAAGCCAACATTGAAATCTCCCTAGGAGAGCTGGAACACTATTCAAGTGGCCGACAGAAGGGCTTATGAAGTCCCATGGTTGCTTTTTAAAAATGCTTCTATCAGGCCCATTCGTGATTTTCATCTCCATCTTCTGGTGTGAACCCAAACTATTTCCCAGTCTCTCAAGGGTCGACACCTCTCTATGCTCATACAATAAGCTAGACAACCCAATCTATAATAGACACACGGGATATGGTTCTAAACCACACACAAGATTCAGTGACCAGGGTGAAATTGGAAAGAGTGAATCCTCAAGGAAGAAGAACCAGGGCTGAATATATTTGTTTCTAGCCATTTCGTTATCAAATATAAGAACTGAGGCATTCAACAAAATGATAGGAACCTCTAAAATTTCATCTCGTTCTTCTGGCACATTATCTTAAAAATAGGAGATATCAACGTTAGAAGACGACGCCTAAATGATGGTCGCCCTCTGCTGCAATTCCAGATTTCTTGAGGCCATTTGAGAGTCGGAATGATCCAAAACTAGCAGAGGTTGGGATTTATTTCTCCATACTTTCCGACCACAAGGATTTTTTGCCGAGTACCAAGATAGTTCCCACCACTCTCATTCTTTACGTGCTTGATACCTTTTCTGTCATTATCAAAGAAATCCATTTAGGAAATTTATTATCACATTGAACTCCTAGGGATATATGATTGGGGGATGACAGTCAACGTGGTCTTGGTGCAGAGCCAACAGCTCCTAGGGCCTGCGGTTCATAACGCCACATGGGTTTTTTTGAATCAAACCTTTGCTGACGTCGGCGCTGATACCGAAGGTCTAGAACCAGTCCATGCTAAGGCTTCCTGCGTCTGCCAACAAAGTTTCTTGGAGACAATGCCATCGTTGGAAAATTGTTGATTGATCTTACGTTATATCTTTCTTGTTCGACCACTTGTGCCATACTTTCCATTTAAACTCATTTATTCATCTTAACTTGCTATCATATTTTACATTATATAGTTGGCATCACATCACATGCAATTTTGTTGTGACGTTCTTAGTGATCCTTTTTGAGATGTATCATGAATTTCTTTTACATATATTGTTGGAGCTTTACATCAATAGTCATTCATGTGGTCCCATTTGACATATATATAGTAATCCGACATGTAAGACATCATACCTTCTTCAATGTATTATATTTTTTTTTTTTGTATTCTTCTCTTTCAAAGGAAGCTATATTTCTACATGTTATTGACATGATGTCTTTCTTTCTTTATTCCCTTATTGAAGCTTCATGTCACCTTCAAGGCAGTAGAATTCAATCTTACTTGAGCTAACATGCCATCAAAAGTAGCTTCATCACTATTTTCCCACATGAGATTAAATATTATTTTCCTCAAATCTTATCTATTCTAAATGTTTTCTATACATATGGTTTCAGATTTATATATGATCATTAGACAACACATTAATGACAAACATTGCTATATATGATTCCATGATCTTATCCTTACACTCTTATTACATTTGTTTTTATTTTACTATTTTTATGCTTCCTACAATTCGTATTATCCTGTAGATACAATTAACTATAGATAGCATATTTTTCATTAATACATTGAAGAAAATGCAAATAGTTATATGTATTTGTAAATATCCAATTTTAAGTCCATTTAAGAGCATGCACAATAAAACATATTCGCTAACACTTCATCTTGTGTAATCCATTGCTTATCGGGATCCCATAAAGGACATTCAACTTTAAGTATCTTATATATTTATAATTGTTATGTCTATTAGATATTTCTAGATGCATGATTATTTTGGAATTCAAACACTCTTTGCACTAGAAATAAAATTTAATTGTGAAATTCACTCAGCCAACCGTTTCCCACTTCACATTACTATTTATTTCAGACCATTTTCATTGATACATGGACATTGAAATATTAAGCTCACACTTTTCCCTAAATATGTAGTGGTTACTTTCTTCACACTGGTGTAAGATTGAGATCACAATCTGTTGTTTTCACGTCTTGCCTCATCAAGAAGTAAACTATAACTTGCATACATACATTTTGAATTCAGCGTACGTTCTTTTGTGTTGCGAGTTGAACTAAATCAGTTCAGAATTTTCTTTCCACAAGGCCACCATATGTAGGTGCACTCAAATGGCAATACCGATAATAAATTATCAGCATTAATAGGTGGTGATTTCAATTCAATTATTGCACTTGCAATTTGTGGATCAACTTCGTCCAGCACAAATTTTCTCACCAATCTTCTGTTTCCATCATATACATTGATTCTTCCTCGATCAACCATCACAATCCATCCACTGTTGTTAACTGAAATAAGCATAATTTCTCTTGGAAACCGTATATCCACTCGACACCACCTGTTGGAATTTATATTATCTTCTCCATTTTGTAATTTCCACATATTACATCAGCTCACCAACATCACTCCCAGCTAAAGCCCAATACATATAAGGAGTATTTTTAAATGCACTGTCTGAATATCTGTAAATTGCGTCATGTGGGGGTGGAATTTTTGTCCAACGAAAATCTGAAAGGTTATATTCTTGATCCAACCAGTAAAATCTTCCTCTGTAGTAAACACCGCGCCCTGAAATCAGAAATTGAAAATCATCTACATCCATTGGGCTCCAGCAGTCAGATGATGAATAATAGAGTCTTATCGATCCTGAGATTGAACCCATCATGATAATAAATTGGTCAGAGGAAGAATCGAACGCAAATCCAAAATATCTTTCGAACGTGCAAAAGTGATTGACGCGTTTTGAAGTTCCCCTTTTTTTTTCCTCGCAAACAAAAACGCGGAAATGGTTGAACACAATGGAAGTGTTGCATGCTATTTCTATTCGATACGAATCATCACTATTTTGGTAAAAATCTCCACTTCCTTCCATTACCCATGTGTGTGCCTTACCAGTATTCATAGCAAAGCGTTGAAATAAGAAGGCAGATGTGTAAGAAAGATGTATGTTTGGATATATTATCCGCATTGCAGCATATGAAGACAACATATCATTCCATTCTTTCCACACAGTCCTCAATCTCCCAAGGCTTCTTCGTGGGAGCAGCCTTGCTACGATAATTAACGCAATTTGATCGGGAATACTTTGCCAAACTCCTATTTCCATCTCCATTTTTTAAATTTAGCTATGCAAAAACGCTAGTTCTACGTGTTTTCCTAATTAGCCCAAGGCGTCTTTAAATAGATGTTGATCAACATTCGGTGTGACGTTTCAATGTGAGGTTTTTCTTTCTTTTCGATCAAATGTAGGAGGCTGGCTGAGTATTTTTTGGAAAAGAGAATATACAATCCTTATACGTAAATAGAAGAAAAAAATGTTAAAAGTTAAAATTATAAAATTAAGATGCTTTTAAGGTTTTAAAAGATCTATTGAACATGGAGGAATCTAAATCAGATTCTCAATTTATTTTATGTATAGTTTGTCATCTAATTTGTGCTACTTAGTGCACATTGAACAATCAAGTGGATTGTTTTCTTGGTTATCACTTTGGGAGGCCATTTCTGATTTTTGTGATTTAATTTAAATAATAAATTTGATTTATTGATGGTTTTATATTATATTGACATTTGTTTATTGATCTTATTAGATTTTGCACCTTGTTAACAAGAGGCAGAGGACTGAAATATAGATTTGAGTATAAAGGCAAAGAAATAGTAACAGAAACAAAGTCAACCATGAGCAAAAAACTATATATATATTTATATTTTAAAATCATTCAAAAACAATTTGATAATATATAGCTGCCATTCATTGTATGCTCAGAAATATTTTTTTTAAATAGAGTCCTCTGCTCAGGTTGCAACAACACACAATCTTTTGTCCCCCTCTCGCTGTTTCCTCTTTTTTCTCACACTTGTAAAAAACCTGCCCCTTGTTTTTCTTTTTCTATTGTTGCTATAACTACCTAGTTTTTCTAGATTTTTCTTTTTCATACATACCTTAAAAAAAAAACTACCTTTCTCTATATTCCAATACTCAAGGACAACAACAAAGAAAAGCATTAAATATAGTATCTACAAGACAGATTTGGGAAGAAGTTTGAATTTCTGAACTATCCTATTGAGTGAATGAGAAGGCCTAGACATGGTATGGTTGAATAGATAGAATGGACAATAGTCAGTCTACAGAGGAGTAGGTGGCCAGTCGGGGATTAATTTCAACACACCTAGTACTAAAAACCTCTAATAAGATTTTCATTATTTAGTGTATTATTATTCATTATGTTTTGTAGGCCTTTCTATCTATTCATATCCTCTTCAAAAGAGTTGGTATGTTGAGATGTGCTACAAGGAAACACTACTACAGGATTCAATTATTTAAGTTTATTAATAAATATTTTACTATTTACTTTCATTATCTCACTTTTTTTTTATCAATCCTTTAACTTAAGAAAATTATCATAGTCATTTCATTGTCTTAGATATTTATTAACTACACTAGCAAAATAAATTATGAAGCAATTTTTATGGTCGATAGATTTTCCGTTTATTTTATAATACATTTTTTAACCAAATTTTATAGATATTCATGTACTTGGCATAAGATGTTTAAGAGAAATAGTCCACATGGTTAATGTGTCAATAACTAGGTTGGATTAAATCCTTGAAAATCTTTGTTGGCTCTATTTTTTTATAAAAACATCACCTTCTTCATTTCTCCATTTGATGGTGTCCAACTCAATAGTGGAGAGTATAAACTATCATAGTAGTAAAAAGAAATCACCATTCTCATGAATTTTATTCCCTCATTTGGTGGTTTATGCTTGAAATTTGCCTCAAACATTATCAAGTTTCTTTGAAGTTTATTTAACTATTCAAGTATGATCTCCATAATTCTATTCTACTTCTATATGCTCTTTGGGCTCAAATTTTAGTCTAAATATAAATTTTTTGACTAATTTATATTAATAAACAAAGAGTGAAAAAAAAATCACAATATTTTATTCTTTCATTTTATATTTATTTATTCCTTACTTTAGGAGAGTCAACATTATTAGAGTAGTAGGAGTTGTATATATGATCCTCTAAAAATGCAATAATGATTAAATAATTTTCCTACTTTATATTATTTTTTAAAGCAACAAATATTAAATACCTTTTGTGTTGTTAGACCTAATCAAGGTATGTGACTACTAAATATAACCCTTTCCCAAATAAATTAAATAAGGATTCAAGATTATTCAAATATGGGATTGTTGAGTTTGTATGGGGAAGGTGGGAAAGTTGTTCCTATACGCAATATGACTAATGGTAAAATATGTTGTGATCAAACTTTGAAGTTTAATGTACTTGGTGACCTAGACTTGAGAAGAGCTCTCTCCTCAACTTTTCTTCTTAGTAGATCAATCTTTGTCAAATTTTTAATTGGTTGATATACTCCTTATAGAAATTGTGGTTACCGTGTGTTTTCATTGATATCAACCTATTATTTAATATTATTTCTAATCAGTAAATAAGTTGAAGACTTGTACTGATGTGTTCTATCTTAGCTTTTGAAGCTCATGATTGAATGTCAAAATATATTGATCTAATGTTTATAGTTGGATCTCAAAGGTGTGGATCTAAAGTTCATGGTTGGATGTCACAATATGTTTCAATCTAAAGTTCATGTTGGATGTCAAATATACATATATTGAGATGTTCTAAATTGGAAGATAAGGTTTGTAGGTATTTTTAAGGTACGAAAGGTGTCACACATTTCTAGAAGAATGTACCATATATATCTACATCTGAACATATAATTCATCATTTAGAAATAAGATGGAGGAAGGTGTGAAGTATTATGTGTCTCTCCTAATATCACAAGTGATAAGGGAAAAGTTTTGGGGGATGTCAATGTAAAGTTGGTACTATCACATAATGGAATGGATTAGAAGGATTGGTTCATTTGTGCACATTGTCTATATATTTCGTATCAAAATATTTGTGTTGATAGTGGTTGTCGTTGCACCAAAAGATCGACCTATCAATTCCCGATGCAACCACTAGACTTATAGTTACCTTGGGAGGTCGTTAAGCAATGTCACAAACATATTGATTTTGCTAAACAGAGACCAAGGGTGCACACCTTGCAAAAATCGCCCCTCAGCACAAGTAGGGTTTGAACCCATGACCCAACTCTGATACCATTTATTGGGAGTGGTAGTCATTGCACCAAAATATCAAGTTCTCAATATTTGATACAACGAATAGACTTATAGAATCCATTGAGGTGGTTAAGACATGTTGCAAACACACAACTTTTGTTGCACAAAGACTAAGGGCACACACCTTAGAAGAGATTGAGTTTTTCATGTGTAACAAAAACATGGATTTACTTGTTATATCAAAAGATTGTATTATCTGGTTTTGAAGTGATGTTGGGTTTCATATATATTTTCTTACTCTAGCTTAATTGAGTGTGATTGTATGAAATGATGGTACAAAAATATTTTTGAAATTCATATAATGCTTGTATCTGGTTGACATATTGGTTCTAGGTCTTTCTAGTACCAAAATTTTTTAATAGAGTAAATCTATGATAGCATATGTGGTTGCCTAGCTAACTTGAAATAATTGTGTCATTAGTTTTGAACATTTTTTCTAGGATGGAGATGTGTGGAAGGATAAATTAGGTCCCATTTATATCAGTTTTGGGGATGCAATTGTTTTCCTTTCTCCATGAATATTTCTGGGAAACCTTTTGGATGCTATACATTTCATATCAACACATTTCATCTTGGTTGACTTTGACAAAGCACATTGTTGCCTAGGGAGGATATAGTTGGAAGATCAAATCATTTGAAATTAGTGTGATATTGTGTGGTGTGCTGATCAAATGATTAATTGATACTAAAGTTGGTTAGTTAAAGGTAACTACATTCAAATAAGCCCAAAAGTGTGTTCAAGGTGGTGAGCCAAGAGTACTTCCTTTGGGTTGTAGCCCATTAAAACTTATGTAATCCTACTTTTATTTGTGAGGATGGTCTTATTGGATACTATGTCCCCCCACCCCCTCTCAATATTATGATGCGTCTACATGCAATAGGATATTTGAACACTAAGAAGCCTCAATTATATTTGAGATCATTAAAATTCCTCCTCTATATAATTTAAATCTTCTTACATCTATCACTTCCAAGATAATTAACAAGTATATCTTTGTAAATATTAAAGATCCCTTCACTCTTAAGATATTAGTGTTCATAACATGAAACTAAAACCTATATTCTCACATTATGAATAAAGATTTTAGGCTTAAATTTTCTTTCACCACATATTCTCTTGCCAAAATAATGCAGTGTATTATAAAATTTATCATTAAAATTCTTATCTCAAATATACCATGTTCAGGAATTCAACCTCCCTTTTTCTAGATGAATTCAGTTATAATTATGAGACTACCATATTTCTTATAGATATAAGATTCTATCAAGTTAGTGGTAGTTTTTGAAGAGAAAATATAACTCTATAAACCTAGATAATAATATAATTGTCATATACAAATCAGTTCCCCTAGTTGTGGTCAATATCTAATGATTCTTTTAGTTATTTGTTGTTTACAAATTTACAAAACACCTTAGACAATACTGTCATTTTCTACTTTAATATATCTAAAATAGAAGTAACAAATAAGTCATCAAAACTATAATAGTTTTAAAAAGGGTAGTTTTAATCAAGCTTGATAGTGTACATTTTAGTAGACCTCACCAATCTTTGTCATGCCTCATTTGGTTTAATGCTTACCCCTAGAGCATACTAATTCTCTTTAAAAACATAAAATAAGACGTGACATGGTAAGGTGTACATCTAAATGTGTGATTTTTATTATAGCTGATTGTATCTATTATAATTTTTGGCTTTATTTGGGCCCTGAATTTGGTGGGCTCTTTCCTACATCATTTTAAGCCTATTTAGGTTGCATTATAATTTAAATATTTATTAATAATCTTTTAATTTAACTATATTTAGGCATTTAAATTGCGTGTAAATATAAAATTAGACACCACCACACTCATGGCTTCATTTTAAAGGTCATATTTTGGTGGACCAAGGTGCCCTCCAATTGTGTCCTACGAAGATTATTTGAATGTAGTCAATGTAAGTGCCTTTCCTTTATAATTTGAATTTTAGCCTTAATTTTTGTACTTGACCATTTTGTGTTTATCTAAAAATAAAAATTTTATTACAAACCTTATATAATGAATAATTGCTATCATTCATAATATTAAATTACAATATAATTTCTTTAAAGATTATCCAAGCATTTAAAATTTATGTTTTCAACACATTTAGTACGAAGCTACATAAAGCTACATGAATGTAAGGATTGATTTAAATTATGTTTTAAGATCATGTTATAATTAATAAAAGTAGGATAGGCCCATACCAAGGATGCACAACTAGCAAAAACCCCCACCACAACATAGCAAAAACCTAGAAAGGCAAACAAATAGCTAGTATATACACTAAAAGATGATTAAACAGAGAAGAGACAAAAGAAATAAAAAACATAGAACAACCACCCATCATACACAGAGAGAGATAGTCTACTACATGGGTGTTTCCTGCCAATCATGGCATAAGCTAAGAACTTTATTAAAAAAACACACTTTTCTACCTGACCTAATCCTAGAACCTAAGGAGACCAATGAGGAATCAGAGGTGGATTTAGCCAAAGATGTTGTGGGACCAGAGCCCATGGGCACAGACTCCATACATTTTATTTTATTCACCATTTTATTTTCCATCTCATCTTAGATCATCTATAGGGAGGCATTGTGCTTAATATACACTTTCCTACAAGCAAGATTGACCTTAATTTTCTTTCTGAGGGCCTCCTAGATTTTCTTGAATTCTTCCAACTCGAGCTTGGTCCATGGCATCTTGATCTTGGATTCCAAATCATTGATATTTTTTTCCCACCTTAGCCCACTAACACATGATGCTAATAAGATCATTGACATTTCTCCAAATTCCATCTTCATCCAAGATGTGAACCCAAGTGTTATCACTGGCCTCCACCTCGAAAACTACCTCCAACCAATTAATCTTTTTGATGGCCATATTTATCTATACAATATGGGGGAAGGGTTAGGATGAGCATTATTTTTAGCAAAAGACTAATCCAAATCCATGGTATTTGAGAAGTTAAAATCATCCCAAGAAGGAGACTTGAAGCTAGAATTTCAACAATATCCACATCCTAGTCCTCTCTGGTGGTGGAAATGGCCTTAAATTTGGTCATTCTAGTAGATTTTTTCATAATGGGCATTTTAAAACCCAAATGAGACACTTCTCCAAAATTAGAGCAAGTAACAATAATATGTGGACATATAAATTGGGATCATAGGTGGACCCAATCTTAATAAAATGGACCTCACTAGAAGGGGATAAAGTCAAGCATAAATCATACAACCTACGAATGATAATGGCATTAAAAATAAACTGACACAAAGAGGAAGAAATTCATTCTTACCTTGTGGAAAAGATGATTTAACATGGGGAAGATGATCTATAGATGGAACCTCCAATTCCTTCCATCTAGGGTGAATTACTTCATGAACAATAGAATATACAATCTGTAGTCTTTTGTAGGCCGAAAAAACTCTAATAAGATCTTCAATATTTTTTGTATTATTATTCATTGTGTTTTGTAGGCCTTTATATCTATTCATACACTATTGAAAAGAGTTGGTATGTTGATATGTGCTATGAGGCAAGAGTATTGCAAGGTTCAATTATTTAAGTTTATTAATTAATTTTATACTATTTACTCTCATTAGCTCACTATTTTTTTATCAATCCTTTAACTTAAGAAACTTATCATAGTCATTTCATTGTCTTAGGTATTTATTCACTACACTAGCAAAATAAATTATGAAGCAATTTTTATGGTCGATAGATTTTCCATTTATTTTATAATACAATTTCTAATCAAATTGTATAGATCTTCGTGTTCTTTTGGCATTAGATGTTTAAGAGAAATAGGCCACATTGTTAATGTGTCAATAACTAGGTTGGATTCAAGCCTTGAACATCTTTGTTGGCTCTATTTTTTATAAAAAGATCACCTTCTTGATTTCTCCATTTGATGGTGTCCAACTCAATAGTGGAGAATATATACTATCATAGTAGTCAAAAGAAATCATCATTCTCATGAATTGTATTCGCTCATTTGGTAGTTTATGCTTGAAATTTGCCTGAAAAATTATCAAGGTTCTTTAAAGATTATTTAGCTATCCAAGTATGATCTCCATAATTCTATTCTACTTATATATTCTCTTTGGGCTCAAATTTTAATCTAAATATAATTTTTTTGACTAAATATATTAATAAACACAGAGTGAAAAAATATTCACTATATTTTATTCTTTCATTTTTTATTCATTTATTCCTTATTATAGGAGAGTCAACAAGATTAGTAGGAGTTATATATATGACCCTCTAAAAAAGAACTAATGATTAAATAATTTTCCTACTTTAGATTTTTTTTAAAGGAACAAATATTCAATAGCTTTTGGGTTGTTAGACCTAATCAAGGTATGTGATTACTAAATATAACCCTTTCCCAAATAAATTGATTAAGGATTCAAGATAATTCAAATATGGGAGTGTTGAGTTTGTATGGGGAAGGTGGGAAATTTGTTCCTATATGTAATATGACTAATGGTAAAATATGTTGTGATCAAACTTTGAAGTTTAATGCACTTGGTGACCTAGGCTTGAGAAGAGCTCTCTCCTCAACTTTTCTTCTTAGTAGATCAAACTTTGTCAAATTTTTAATTGGTTGATATACTCCTTATAGAAATTGTGGTTACCATGTGTTTTCATTGATATCAACCTATTACTTTATATTATTTGTTATCAATAAATGGGTTGAATACTTGTAATGATGTGTTCTTTCTTAGATTTTGAAGCTCATGATTGAATGTGAAAATATGTTGATCTAAAGTTTATAGTTGGATCTCAAAGGTTTGGATCTAAATTTCATGGTTGGATGCCACAATATATTTCAATTTAAAGTTCATGTTGGATGTCAAATGTACATATTGAGATGTTATAAATTGGAAGATAAGGTTTGCAGGTATTTTTTAAGGTACGAAAGATGTCACACATTTCTGGAAGAATGTAGCATATTTATCTACATCTGAACATATAATTCATCATTTGGAAATAAGATGGAGGAAGGTGTGAAGTGGTTCACCAATGTCCCAAACACACTAATTTTGCTGCACATAGACCAAGGGAACACACCTTGCAACAATCCCCCCTCACCACA
The DNA here is from genome assembly GCF_030272615.1 of Cryptomeria japonica. NCBI lineage: Eukaryota > Viridiplantae > Streptophyta > Pinopsida > Cupressales > Cupressaceae > Cryptomeria > Cryptomeria japonica. The sequence goes on along the minus strand of NC_081411.1, from coordinate 89,492,561 downwards.
AGTAGGTTTTGAACCCATGACCCAGCTCAGATACCATTTATTGGGAGTAGTAGTCATTGCTCCAAAATATCAACTTCTCAATACTCGATACAACCAATAGACTTATAGAATCCATTGAGGTGGTCAAGCCATGTTGCAAACACACCACTTTTATTGCACAAAGACTAAGGGCACACACCTTGCAAGAGATTGAAGTTTTCATGTGTAAGAAAAATATGGATTTACTTGTTATATCAAAAGACTATATTATTTGATTTTGAAGTGATGGTTTTGTATATATTTTCTTGCTCTAGCTTAATGGAGTATGATTGTATGAAATAAGGGTGTGGAAATATTTTTTAAATTTATATAATACTTGTATGTGGTCGACATATTGGTTTTAGGTCTTTCTAGTACCAATTTTTGGTTAGAGTGAATTTAGGATAGCATATGTGGTTGCCTAACTAACATGAAATAATTGTGCCATTAGTTTGAATTTTTTTTCTAGGATGGAGATGTGTGGTAGGATAAATTAGGTCTTGTTTATATCAGATTTGGGGATGCAATTATTTTCCTTTCTCCATGGCTATTTTTGGGAAATCTTTTGGATGTTATACATTTCATATCAACACATGTCATCTTGGTTGATTTCGACAAAGCATGTTGTTTCCTAAGGAGGATATAGTTGGAAGATCAAATCATTTGAAAGTAGTGTGATTTTGTGTGGTGTGCTGATTAAATGATTAATTCATACCAAAGGTAGTTAGTCAAAGGTAACTACATTCAAATAAGCCCAAAAGTGTGTTCAAGGTGGTGAGCCAAGAGTAGTTGATATTGACAAGTAAAGTTATTAGATTGGATTATTATTAGCCATTCACGCTATTTTTAAATTGTGGACTTCTTTTGTAAATGTTGTCATTATTATGGAGTATTTAACTTCCTTCGGTTGTAGCCATAAAAGTATGTATGAAGTAGATGCAACTTCCTTTGGGTTGTAGCCCATTAAACCTTATGTAATTCTATTTTTATTTGTGAGGATGCTTTAAATGGATACTATGTCACCCCACCCCCTCTCAATATTCTGATGTGTATAAAGGCCATAGGATATTTAAACTCTAAGAAGGCTCCATTATATTTGGGATCACTAAAATTCCTCCTCTATATAATTTCAATCTTCTTACATCTATCACTTCCAAGATAATTAACAAATATTTCTTTGTAAATATTAAAGATCCCTTCACTCTTAAGATGTTAGTGTTCATAACATGAAACTTAAACCTATATTCTCACATTATGAATTAACCTTTTAGGCTTAAATTTTCTTTCATCACCTATTCCTTTGCCAAAATAATGCACTGTATTATAAAATTTATCATTAAAATTCTTATCTCAAATATATCATGTTAGGGAATGCAACATCCCTTTTTTTAGGTGAATTTGGTTCTAATTATAAGACTACCATATTTCTTCTAGATATAAGATTCTATCAAGTTATTGGTAGTTTTTGAAGGTAAAATATAACTCTATAAACCAAGATAATAATATAATTGTCATATACAAATTAGTTCCCCTAGTTGTGGTCAATATCTAATGATTCTTTTAGTTATTAGTTGTTTAGGAAATTACAAAATACCTTAGATGATACTGTCATTTTCTACTGTAATATATCTAAAATAGAAGTAGCAAATAAGTCGTCAAAACTATAATAGTTTTAAAAAGGGTAGTTTTTATCAAGCTTGATAGTGTACATTTGAGTACACCTCACCAATATTTTTCATGCCTCATTTGGTTTAATGCTTACCCCTACAACATAATAATTGTCTTAAAAAACATAAAATAAGATGTGACATGGTAAGGTGTACATCTAAATGTGTGATTTTATTATAGCTATTTGTATCTATTATAATTTTTGGCTTTATTTGGGCCCTAAATTTAGTTTGCTCTTTCCTACATCATTTTAAGGCTATTTAGGTTGCATTATAATTTAAATATTTATTAATAATCTTTTAATTTAACTATAATTAGGTATTTAAATTGGGTGTAAATATAAAATCAAACACCACCACACTCATGGCTTCATTGTAAAGGTCATATTTTGGTGGACCAAGGTGCACTCCAATTGTGTCCTACGAAGATTATTTGAATGTAGTCAATGTAAGTGCCTTTCCTTTATAATTTGAATTTTTGTCTTAATTTTTGTACTTGACCATTTTGTGTTTATCTAAAAATAAAAATTTCATTACAAACCTTATATAATGAATAATTTCTATCATTCATAATATTAAATTATAATATAATTGCTTTAAAGATTATCCACGCATTTAAAATTTATGTTTTCAACACATTTAGTACTAAGATACATAAAGCTACATGAATGTAAGGGTTGACTTCAATTATATTTTATGATCATGTTCTAATTAATAAAAGTAGGATAGGCCCATACCATTACATATCCACAAAGGGATACCAAAAGCGCACCAAGGATGCACAACATAGTAAAAACCTAGAAAGGCAAGCAAATAGCTAGCATCTACACTAAAAGTCCATTAAAAGAGAAGAGACAAAAAAATAAAAAGCATAAAAACAACCACCCATCATACACATAGAGAGATAGTCTACTACATGGGTGTTTCCTACCAATCATTGCATAAGCTAAGAACTTTATTAAAAAAACAAACTTTTCTACTTGACCTAATCCTAGAACCTAAGGAGACCAATGAGTAATCAGAGGTGGATTTAGCAAAAGATGTTGCAGGGCTAGGGCCCATGGCTACAAACTCCATGCATTTTATTTTATTCGGCATTTTCTTTTCCATCTCATCACAGATCATCTATAGGGAGGCATTGTGCTTAATAGGCAATTTTTTACAAGCAAGGTTGACCTTAATTTTCTTTTTGAGGGCCTCCTAGGTTTTCTTGACTTCTTCCAACTTGAGCTTGGTCCATGTCATCTTGATCTTGGAGTTCAAATCATTGATATTTTTCCCACCTTAGCCCACTACCACATGATGCACATATAAATTGGGATCATAGGTGGACCCAATCTTAATAAAAGGGACCTCACTAGAAGGGGATAAAGTCAAGCATAAATCATACAATCTATGAATGATAATGGCTTTAGAAATAAACTGAGACAAAGTGGAAACAACCCAGAAGGGGAAATTCATTCTTACCTTGTGGAAAAGATGATTTAACATGGGGAAGATAATCTATAGATGGAACCTCAATTTCCTTCCATCCAAGGTGAATTACTTCATGAACAATAGAACTACGTCCTTCCATATTCCTAGTAGTTCCTCATTATAACCACTTTGGAACATAGAAACGACTTCCCAAGGTTTAAAGAATCAATTAAATTACTCTTTATAATTCCCTTTGGGCTTTTTGGGAAAGGAAATACCATCAAGGGCCAGCCCAGTAACCTTTACAATGATCTTTGCAAAAACCACAAAGGTAACATTGCCAATCTTCATAGTATTATTACATAGGCATGAACAAACATGCTAGAGAGCTTACAATTATGGGTAGTCACCCCCTCCACATAAGTTGATGGTTTGATGAAAGAATAAGTATCCGGTAGAATACTAAGTGGTGGGGTGAATTAGTATACTGAAAAATAGATACAAAGTTCCCAAACTCAAATTCAATCACACGAAGTAAACTTATCATAGTTAAGATCAATATTCACAACAATACTTGACATCAACCAGTTTGACTATTAAGACAACTTTAATAGTAAACAAATTCAAAATTTATGAACATCAAAAATTCTTAATCACATCTTCAACATATTCCTCTCTCAAATACTTCTATTTATCATGCCTTATTATAAATTAATCTAATCAACATATAAGATCTCAACCACAAAAGCATTTACCACTTGACATAAATGTTTATACGTGGAAAACCCAAATAGGTAAAAAACACGATGAGATGGGACTCACAAAGATAGCGATCTAAACTCTTCTAAAGTTTTCCCTCTTAGGAGCCAAGTATGTTAAAGCTTTACAATAAGTCATGTTAAGAACTAATTCCTATTTAGGAATCACCCGGTTAAGAGATTTACAAATATGCCTTAATGAAAAGTACAATACCCTATTAGGAGTAACCTCGCTAGAAGATTTAAGAATCCAAGTAAATGGACCACCTTGTTAGAGGATTTAATGAGTATCCAATCTTTTTAGAGCTTACCCAATTAAGGGATTTCAATTCTTCTATAATTACTAGAAAACAACAGGTTTTGTTGATCTCTCTTAATACCACTACATTTGCTCTATCAGATCTTTTAAGATTCAATTTGTCTTTACTCAAAGTAAAAATCCATTCATCATTTAGGCAACTGCAGACTCATAGGTTTTTCCCAACATCTTTTACAAACAACTTCATCGACTTTAAATACAAAAACAATTAGGTCAGTAACACAACAAAAACCTAATTCTCATCATCGAGATTACAAACAAGTCAATACAATCTTAACCATTATAAATCATAATAATCTCTTCACATTCTTCAAGAAAATTCCAACTGCTTCATCAGACTGTGTAACTCATCACATGCTATGCATTAGAAGCAATCCACTTTTCTCCTTTCCAAGAAATAAAATAAATGTGCCAAATCAATATATCCTTATCCTCAAATAATGATCACACGTGTCTCCATCATTTCCATTCACCAGATAATAAACCAACAAACTTGATCGGTTAGGGTTTACTGGTTACATTACATAGAAAGATTTAACACTTTACACTGGTTTATCAGTTCAACTCATAAACTTAACATACTAGTTTACAAAATCTTCCACAAAGTTTAACACACTGGTTATAAGACACAGGCAATATCAATAATAACATCAACAATATCATGAATATCATTATATTGGTACAATAGACATCCATGACAACATATCATTAATGCAATCTATATGCAAAATGCCAACAAACTAAAAATGGCAACATAAGTATCCAAATTGCCCTAAAGTGTTTTATTCTACAGATCCCACCTATTATTAAATTATGAGGATTCATTAAGTTTGGTTTGAATTAAATCACAAATCATATCCTTAAAAAAGGAAACAAGGTTAAGAAAGGGACAAGCTTGGGGAATATAGTGGTAGGTGGTACAAACAAATTTTAAATCCCTTGGCCTTAACCAAAAAGGAGATGAAAAGGTAAGAAAGGTAATTACCAAAAAGGAAACATTGGTATTATTCATCACTAATAGAAAATTCCTTCAAAATCATGGCATAAGCCTCTATCAAGATTTCATGTAAGTGAAACCAAATTAAAAAAATTATTGACATATATGCCTAACCCAACCAACTTATCTGCCACACAGTTGCCTTCCCATTGCATGTACAAAAACTTAATGTCTCCAAGGGTAGGAAGAAAATAATGAAACTTGAAGATTATTAAATTATATTTCTAGTGTGGTTTAGCCACCCCTTTTAGCATCATGATTGTATTGTGAGAATCCCTTTTAATAATGATGCTTCTAAGAACCTTTTCCCTATCAATAATTAACTCATGATAGATTGTTTCCTTATTAGCGATGCTTGAAGTTTGAAATCCTAAATTTTCCACACATGAAAGGATGAGCCACCCATAGGAGTTTCTGATTACTCCACCCCCTCTTGCCTGAATGAAGTTTCTATGAGAAGACCCATTGAAATTCAACTCTAGCCAATCAGTGTCGAAGGGGTCCCTTTTTTATGATAATGATATTACATTAAAATTTGAGGACTTTTCTATGGAGCATTGTTAATTTAGTATTCAATTAATTATCTAGTCTCTAAACTTCTAAGGATAAGCTCTTTTTCATTAATCATATATATTATTGAGCTCAAAACACCAACTGAGGGGTTAAATTAGGTAATATTGTAAATAAAAAGTTGTATTTTCTTGAATTTTCATTTCTTGATATTTAAATCTAACAATAGAGGAGGTTGTACAAATTCAAAGTAGAGAGTCATGGTCAATTCCAAATTTTGAACAAACAAATACACTAGGACTAGAGTGCTTAACACTTTTGTTCAACACTTTTTGGAGTAGATTTTAATCACACAAGCCAATAGAATTTCCTAATTATAGATTTTCTTCATTCCCTCAATTTTAATACCCTCATGAGTATGGTGGCCAACACCCATGTTTGAAACTTTAAGCCTCAATTTGTAGGTTTTCGTTTCATTTTGTGCCCTATTTCTAGATCTGTCCTATTGCATTTATTTCTACTCTATAATTTAATTTAATTTTTATTATTTTAATATTGTTTATCCTTATTTATTCATAGACACATCGCAATCCTGATTTGATTCTAAAAACTGAACACAATTCAAGAGCTTAGCTATTTGTTTATGACTATAATCAAGTGTATTCATGTTCTAATTCTAATCTAGAGGTATTTTTTATATTAATTTACATCAATGGGCCTATGATGCCATTTCGATACACATTAGTGACTTTTCCTTATCTTTTCTAAAACTAAACATTACATCATGTATTCTCCATGTAGATTTCAACAACCATGGTTCCACACTCTCTTTTCTCTTCACTCAAAATGTATCACCAGTAATATTATCACTTACATAAAGATCCAAAATATCACCATAAAATTTTCCCACACCCTCCTCAAATATTCATCAATTAAGGAAAACAAGTAGTGAAACACTACATATGGATACTTCACATGAAATCAAAGCAAGGAACTAAAGAGATCGCTTGAATGTTCCACCAGTGTGCCACATATTTCCTTCTTATTTTAAGAAATGCTTCATATTTCTCTTAAAATTTGTGTCCAAAAAAGACTCATCAATATTTCATTGTAATTTAAGCCAAGTAAAAGTGGATTTCCTAAGAATACCCACCAAGATGGGGCATGTTCAAAACACATGTGGACTCAACTAGCTTATATAAAACTTGTTGGAATCGGAGGAAGGTGGTACTTGTCAATCAGATGGGGAATTAAAACAGCCTTGAGAACAAAAGGAAATGTAGGGATTCCATTGGTCAATGAAAGTAAAAATAAATTTGGACAAACCATGCAACAAAAGAAAGAACTAGGCACCAAAGTTAGAAAAATAATCTCTAAGCCTAGACTATTTTGTTTTAAAACCACAAATCAATTTAGGTGGTTCTCATGTCATATGTTTGAAGAGAGGAGATAGTGCTAAAATAATTCATTTGGAAGTAGTTTCAACACCCATCATGATGAGATTAACACACAATAGATATGTAGGCACAACTTGAGATATCAAAGATTTTCAGATAAGTAAAAATAACTCTATTGAAGCCTATGGGATTTATGTATGAAAGGATCTAATTCTTCATATAAATTATTCAACACTTTGAATCCTTTGAACAATAATAAATGCATCTCTAAGAGTTTAGTAATTTGCATATGTGATCATATCTTAAAATTTTTGTTCTTGATTAAGGCATGGCACTATGTCATTTCTATTATTTTTCTTATTTTATGTAAGTTGGCTTTCTTTGTATCATCGTGAAAAAGTAGTCCCTATATTCTCAATTAAATTTTTTTATTTCTAGATGAATCTGTGAATTGTGTATCATGAGAGATTTCCCACTCTTCCATTTTCCTTAGGTCTAGAATTAGGCTATACTTTATACCAAAATAATTTAAGAATTGGTAGTTACTGTAAAAATCTTGAAGGATTTATTTGTTTCTAGCAAGTATTGGTAGGTACTTCCCATAGGAGGATTTTCATTTTATGTCCAATGTCTATGTAACTTTGTGCATTTCGTTCTCCTCTCAATAATGAAGGGTTCTAGTGCAATGCGCTCATTCTATGGAATCAATATTTCCTTATGATTTTCGAAAAAATATATTATAAATTATTGTAAAGGATTCACATTAACACATGACCTTAGTCTAGTTATTTTTCATGTTTTACCTCCTTCACTTTTAAATGAAGAACCAACTTCTAAAATCCTAGAGGTCATTTTGTATATTGTAAGATAAGTCCTAGTCCCATGTATGTAAAACTTCCAAACTACTCTTACTAGGTTATATTGTTTTAGGAATCAACACTCTTTTATAAAACACTCAGTGGGACCTTATGTGCTCTTCTCATTGAAGATTTTGTAATGTTAGATAGATCAGTTGTACCCATGGGGGGTATCCGTGACTTTATTATGAAAATGTATATTGAGCAAGAGGTGTTTTTCCTCTTTCCATGAAAATATATAAATCTCATCCACATATGCACAATGATCTCATCATCCAAGCCATCATAACACCCAATATAATATTGAATTAAATCTCATTGATGTTGATATAAAAGAAATAATTGTATATTTCAAAGACCAAATGAGGTTAGTGCAAGTGGAAACACAAAGATATCAATATATACTTTCTTATCACACCCATATTTGGTGAATGGATCTAACATAATTGTAGAGTCATAAAATTTCCACCTTACCAAATTTCGACTACATTAGGGACCTCATGCATGTGAGTTCGAATCCTGTAGTCTGATCAAAGACCAAAGATTGCTCAACCCTCAGAAACAACTTCTTCCTTTCCCTTTGCATCACCCCATTCACACTCTAGCCTTAAGAAAGGGGTCAGATAAGGCCATGGCACCACTATCTCCCCTTGGACAGGGGCATGGGATACTTGTTCTTTCGGGACAAGGGGATGGAAACCCTGTCCCTGCCCTATTTTGAGCAATAGCCTTCCTAGGGATGCATTGTTTGTTGTACATCAGGCGGTAAACTCCATCAATGTCGGCCCATGACAAAAATCAAATCCACTAACATGTATTTAAGGGGAATTCAGCCTCTCATTTGCAAAAGTGGGGATAGAGGTTCAATAAGGTGAAAAATTGGTGATCAAGCATTCAACAACATTCAAGCCTTCCAGCATTTTTTTCAAGCATTGAGCATTCTCAAGTCTCCCTTTAAGGCTAGGTGTTGCATTCAAGACAAGGATTCAACCATTGAAGAGGATATTTATTCCAAGATACAATTCCACACAAAGATTTCTATCAACATTTCTACTACAACCTCCCTTTGAGGTGATTTACAATTTAGCCTTTTATTTACATCTACTTGCAAGTACTTTCTTTCATTACTTGGTTAATTCTAAAACTGGGATTTGACTTAAAGGAAAACCCCCAATTCCAACCAAAGGTAATTCAGGTTAATTGTCATGGAGATGAGAACCCCATATTGTGTAGATTTTGGTAGATGACATCATCTTTGGGGAAGATCATGTGATCAACAAAGGTTTTGCAAATGAAATGAAGCGAGAATTTGAAATTTCCATGATCGGTGAAATAAAATTATTTATTGGTCTACAAGTATCATAGCTAAAGAATGGTATATTCATTAGCTTGACCAAGTATATAAGGGAAATATTGAAGACTTTTGGAATTGCATATTTTAAACCTATTGGAACTCCAATGGTTACAGCTTGCAAGCTCTCCAAAAATGATTTGTATAATGAAGTGAATGAGACACTTTACTACTCCATTATCGGTAAGTTGTAGTATGTAGTACACAATAGACCAGATATAGCACAATCTGTTGGCTTGGTTGCTAGATTTTTTGCAAATCCAAAAAAGACTCATATGGTGGCAGTTAAGAGAATATTTAGATACCTCAAGGGGACTGATGAGGATGGTCTCTAGTATCCACATAAGGGAGATTTCAACTTAAGTGTCTTCACTGATATAGATTGGACATGGAACATTGATGACATAAAGAGCACTAGTGGAGGTGCATTCTTTGTTGGAGACAAGGTTCTGTCATGGACAAGGAAGAAAGAAAATTGCATCTCTCAATCCACAACTAAGGCAGAGTATGTGGCTCCTGTAATTAAATGAACATAGGTAGTATGGATCAAGCAGATATTGGAAGGTCTTCAAGAAAAGGTTACTGAACCTATGGTGATTCACTGGAGTCACTGGTATATAAGTTACTATTGACTTGTGCAAGGACTACAGACCGGTATAGGATATGCTGGCAGTTCATTGTTTCCAACTAACAAGTGAGTTAGTGTCAACCGACAACCGGTATACTGAAGGTTGTTTGGATAAGAAATAATAGGATTCTCGTCAGATAAAGACATAGTCACCATAAGAAGTAGTTGATAGGATGATGCAGTCATAGGAGTTGACTTAGACTAAAGTTTAGTAGTATTATGCATGATCGCGGCTCTCTAGACAGACAAGTGATCACTCTGCTTAGTGATCAATGACCGTAGCAGAAGATAAGAGAATTACCTTGTTGAACTGGTGATAGAGGTTGAAGGATGATATCAACCGGGAATCTTAGAGCAATGACCGGTAAGATGGAGGCAATGACCAAAGGTGATTTAGTCATGGCAAGATATCATCAACAAATGGATAGTGAAGTCTACAATAGTTAACAACTAGTTAAGGTGAGATTTGTGCGGATTTTTGGTTCGCATTAAAAAGACCGAACACGATCGAAAGGTTTGTGAAATTACGATTTGCAGAGGTAGTCAAGGATGAGTTGCTGGCGAGATTGATGGAGAGTGCAAAAAAAGAGTGCAGCAAGATTTGAATTTCAAATGTATCGATTGTTAGGTGTAAAATGATTGATAAATTAGCAAGCATGTGTTGGCAAAATATGGGATAAAGGTTTTTGGCGAAAACCAAAATGATTGATCGAAAAAATTGCAAAGTATAAATGTTGTGAGAGGCGATCCAAAGTGCAAAGTGAAGAGTGATGAGGTGCCAAGTGATTTAGTAGAGTAGAGTGTGTGTGAAGTGGATCGGCAGAGTGCAGAGCTGAGGGTATGAGCAGAGAACCGACAGAGTGCAGAGCCGAGGGTATGAGAAGAGAACTGGTGTAGTGCTGAGCAGACATGACTAGTGTAGAAAGAGTATGAGTTTCATTGGGATTTGATCAAGCTATCAGTAACTATTCTAGTAGGTGAACTTCCTGTTGGTTTCTAACCATTGCAACTCAAAATTCCTTAATTGGGTAGACTTTAATAGGTCCTTTTGTAAAATCCCTTAACTAGGTGACTTCTTAATTGATGATCCTGAGTCCTTTAACAAGGCTACCTCTAATAGGGTAAAGACACTAATAAGCCTTAAAGAAAATCCCTTAACCCACTCACAACTAATAGTGTCTTTGTAATCTCCTAATAAGGATAGCTCCTCACCAGGCGTACTCCAGAAGAGTACAAATTTTGTGAGTTTCTACTCACACCATGGTTTTCTCCCATTTAGATTTTCACGAGATAAATTTTGGTGTTATTGTGTATCTTTTCATGCACACATGTTCTCCTACAATAACTATTTGTATTGATGAATATTAAATTAGTGCAGACTTGAATAAAAAGGTTTTAATTCTGTAAAACTAGTAAATTGTTGATTCATCCCTCTCCACTGCGCAACGATTGGGACTAACATTGTTTACTATGACAACTGCAACTACAGAATTTGACAAAAATCCTATGTTTCTTATGTATTTTGATTGATGTCCATAGCCAATTCCAATGTTGCCATTTTGGCACAAGAGGGAGAGTGCAGACAAAAGTTGTTCCAATATTCTCCCGACATCTTACAATTTAAAATTCTAAATTTGGAAAGAAATCATGAAAATGTAAAGCGTTTGTGTGGAGTTGATGTGTAACTAAGAAATTTGTGGGGTTCCCATCAAATCATTGGTTATCTCACACATTCGGATAAATTATTATGAGACGTGTGTAGATGTTACTCAGGTTTTTTTCACTTCTTAACATGTGAATTCTCAAATTGTGAAAGTAGTAGTTGTTATTGTTGAAGGAGAAAAAGACATCAAATGTAATTTCAACACCATACTTCTGAGGGTTTCACAGATTTCATGGTGGTAACTAATTTCCTTCCACTATGTTACTAGCTCAGAAAGTCAGTCAGTGTCGGAAAATTCTTTTTTTTGGAATAGAATTTTGTCCTGTTTAGGAACTGTTCGATAAATATAAAAGTGACCATTATGAGGCCAACTCTTCCAAATCTTGGTCACACATCATGGATCATTAGTATTCTTATAGAGCTGGGTGACACTTCTTTGTCCCAAGCTAACTTAGGAGATTTTTTTGAAAGAGTTAAAAACCCTAGAGCAGATTCGATGATGGAAAGAATAGTTAGAAGTGCCCTGATTGAAGCTACTACCCTCCCAGCTACTGCTCCTTGTCTAGATCTAATAATATCATGTATGAAAATATATGATGCTTAAAGCGGGTGCCTTAGGACTAGCAGTGGTGAACTATTAGTGGAAATTAACAGAGAAACGGTGATCGCTGCAATGGGAACCCCTCATAAAGAGCCATATGAAGACTAGTCAATTGGAACCTCATATGCATTTTTCTCTGAAAAGGAAAGCACATATAGAAGCATCGTTGTAAGAAATTGTCTTCTAAAGGTTCCGAAAGGGGGGTCCTGGTTACCCAAGCCTCTTACCAGAGAGCATTTCATCACGAAGGTACGAGATATTGTAATTTTTTTAAACAGACTCAAAGGGAACTCCCACTCTTTCTATTGAGAGGATTGGATGTACTTCTATATTTAGGTGTTGTTAGCTGATGAGAAATACCTTGATTGGGCACAGGTTATTGCTAAAAGACTCCATGAGGGTTTGAGCAACTTTGTTGGAATGTCTAGATTTTACATGTTCTCATATTTATTTTATATATTGGCTTCTACCAGAGAATGGCCGAGGTTGCATAATGAGCCTTGGGTAGACGACATGAAGGTTTATGATTATTACCCTTACCTACAACAAAAGAGACATGCAAAAAATTTCACAAGATGGAATAATGTCTTTGTAGGAAGGCTTGCCTTTGAATTACAAGGAGACATAAATAAAAGAAAGTTAGTTGAGGCCATGGATCTAGTTAGTATATATGGAAGCTACTCTATCTAGTTTCTCAAGTTTACTTACATTAGAGTGGGGGGATATGAAGGTGAACCATTCAAATTTCCTAGGTATGCCCTTGATAGTTCTGTGCTGATTAAAGTTTGCAGACAATTAGCCCACATTGACAAAAGGTTAGAGACTAAGAGTAAATCTGGGGTTTCTTTCCCAATTGAACTTGGATGCTATAGCTATAAATCTATAGTTGATGCCTTGAACCTAGAATTAGAGTTCAAGAAAATAAATTTGGAGCCCTACATTGCCAGGCGTAAATTTGATACCAGGGGATATGTTGTAGAACAACTAAATGTTGATGATGATTTCTTCCATGAACCTCAATTAGAAGATTACTAGGAGAATTTTTGTGATGAATTTGAAGTGAGGAGGTGATTGTGGTTAAGATTTACTCTGCAGCAGGTTGTTAGAATGAGGTTGTCCATTAATGTGTCTGGAGTACAAGAAGAGGAAGGGGAAGATGTATTGGATCTCGAGTTCAATGAAAGGGTTCAAGGGCACCCTATTCCTAAAATTGACTGGGCTAGAAGGGAAGAGGAACATATTGAAGCCAAATCCTTCAATGTCATAAGAAGAATGGATAAGTGATTAAGAGACAAAAAATTTAGAAAGGAGTTGATTGTCACACCTCATGAATTTATAGTTGGTCCACTTGCTACAACACAAATTCCCACTTCCTCCTCTAACAAAATTGTTGATGTTGTAGGTGATACAAGGTCTATTATTAGAGAGGTTCAAACCATAAGATCAAAGAGCTCCTCACTAAGTTCTTCAACAGTTCAAGTTACTCATACAAGGAGAAAAAGAAGAACAAAGAAACAATGCCGAGTCAAATTGTTGTGGACATGGATTCATGTGAAGAAACCCAAGTGATCATGGATCAACAAGTGTTAAACAACCCTTCAATGCAGGATACAGATGCAAGCAAAGAAAATGAAGAAGATACAAATCCAATGAGCACTATGATTATTGTCAACCCACCTGATACTCAGACACCCCTGTCACCCAAAGAAACTTTTAGTACTTCTCGATAGCTTGGAGCTTCAATTGGAAAGAAACTTAGTATTGTTCCTATTACAATTCCCATGGAAGATATGGTAAGTAAGTGCTTTGGGAAAATATCTAGAGACAGAAGCTCAAAACATAGACAATGATGAAAGTTGATGATGAAATAGGCCACTAGGTAGCGGAAGTAGCTAAGTCCATCTCAGATAGATATCGAGAAAAAGCCACTGAGAATGATTTTATTGTTGATGAGATCGACATAGGAGTTGCTTCAAGGGTTGTAGATGCCAAACACTTAGAATCCTCTACAAAGAGAATGATATCCAGGACTTAGAAAGATGAGAAGGATAAACAGGAGTTGAAACAAGTTGTTACCCAGATGACAGAGTATATTAACACCATACATCACCCGAGTCCTTAGCCTGTGACATAGATGACATCTCCCTTCAATGCCTGATCACCAGTGAATAAAAAACTATTAGATAAAGTCTAGAGAAGCTACATGATAGTTGAAGTTTTTGATGAGTGGGTTGATTATATAGTGTAGCAGGGCACAAACTATATTGCTAGTCTAATCAAGGTATATGATAACGCCATAATTGTGAGTAAAGAGCTGGAACTGGAAGCTACCGCATGGGAAAAAGAAAGAAATAAATGGGTCTTAGTCTTGGTACAGATGAATGATGTGAAAAAAATTGGCGTTATGAAATTTCTAACTGAGAACCAGTAGAAAACCTGGATGACAACGTGTTGTATGTTTCAAGAAAGAATGTTGAATGGAGAAATTCTATCATTAAACAGTGTCATGAAGAATCTGTCAAGCTACTAGAAGGATTAAAAGAACTAATTGATACGATGCAAAAATATCTTTAAAATGCATCGACATACAACTCTTGAAGGAGGATGGACAGACAATTAAACCAATGATGGATATGGTCAAAACCTTTAAAGAAAGGGTGCATCTTGTTAAGGAGATGAATTATCTAGCTACAGACGACTTTTCCAAAGTGGCAAGGATAAAATCAATGTTAGCAGTCTACTTCAATCACTTGGAAGCACATAAAATGAAAGTTATGCAGGTGAACATGGACAATGAATTTCGGAAGCAGCGCATCCTACACATTGGACTCCCGCACTATCAGGTTATCCTAATTTTCTCAACAATGCATCTGGAGTGGCAAAATGTGCATGGTGCCACGATAAAACAAGACAAACCAATAGTCTCTTCTTCCAAGATTAAGTCTTGGTCAGTTTATGGATGAGCTATCATCTTGTCTATGATCGTTGTTCCTTTAAGTTTTATCCAGTTCAAAGCAAACAGTTTCTTTTTAACTCTATGGTAGAGTTTAAGAGTTTAGGGTTATTTTCAAATGAACTATTGGCTTGGAGGCTATAGTTGTAGTTAAGAAATCTTTGTTTAAAGCTTGAAAAAATTTGATTTGAATGAGTTGACTTAATCTTCTTTCAATTCCAGTGTGGACAAGTGATATATGAATGGAACGATGTATTTTGTATTATCTTCAAATCTGTGTGTTTGAATGATAGAGCAATCTCTGTTGGGATGTATGCTTGTGTACAAAATATTTTACTTCATTATCAGATCTTCATAAGTTAGTGATTTCATTGTTTAAGAAAAATAGTGGTACATTGTTAGTTAAAGGAGTTTAAATGATTCTGGTCCCCCTTGTCCAGTGAGGCATGAGCAAGTATCGATCAACATTTATGCTATATTGAATATGCTTGGTGAAATAGGTTTTACATTAAATTGAAATGCTCAAAGTTTAAGTCTATGAGCTTTGCAATTATTCTAATTATATTGTAGCATTCTTATTGTTTTGATAATTGAATGTGGATGCCTTTCTCTCTTTCTGATGAAAAGTGTGTCTCTTTCTAAGTTATTTGCATAAAAATTCATTGAAAATCTTATGAGGAGATACACTCTTATGTAGAGGGTAAAATGAATCTCGTTTCACCCAGCTCTTGGTTCATTTTCTTTTTCGTGAAGGGTATGCATGTGATGCAGGAGCACCGATCTAGTTCTTATCGGTTTGGCAGTTTTCAGTGAAATTGCTTGAGAGCTTGGCATTTCTTCATGTTTGAGTGTTTAGCATTATGGTTTTAGGTTTATTCCCTTGTATTCGATTTTTATAGATTTTGGCTTTGTTTCCGGTAAGATGTGGATTCTGCTATTGACCTAGTTGATGTGTTCTTACTGGTTAGTCCGGCAATGTGTTGAGTGAAGATGATTTTAGGTTGCAGTTGGTCTCCGTGACTTGCAGATCATTTGAGGTGTTTCTTTGGGCCTTGGCTGGTACTCCCAGAGGTTTGTGCATTGTTTTGTTCTTTGAAGATTGTTCTTAGTGATTTGAGCTGACATGTTACCTTTGCACGTTTCCTGAACCGATTGGTCTTTGGGCCGAC
Organism: Cryptomeria japonica; assembly: GCF_030272615.1. NCBI lineage: Eukaryota > Viridiplantae > Streptophyta > Pinopsida > Cupressales > Cupressaceae > Cryptomeria > Cryptomeria japonica. The sequence continues at coordinate 89,476,257 of NC_081411.1, read as the reverse complement.
TTGATTAAGTTGTAATTATTTGTGGGCAGTATATATATGGAAGCTTATGAATCATTTGAGGATATCAAAGAAGTTAGGAGATTGAAGACCAATAATTGAGATTGAGCAAAGATGTATAATCGAGTGGATTCTGATCTAGTAGGACCGAGGCCAGAAGGTGAGGTCTAGATTAGGATAGGATCGGTAGACCTATTACCGGAAGCTAACCTAATATGATGATGATCTATGGATCTTGTAATTGCATTATAAGCATTGTTTTTATCCTGGACTACGATCCAGCATGTGGCATGTATAATTTTCCAGCTTGTAATAAGATTCATTCACATCATTTACTGGTTATGTCTTTTGTGCTATTATTGGTTGTTCTTTCTTCTATTCTCGGCACCTTGTTACCAGTTACCAATATGATTGGCATGGTTTGTGTGTTACGATGCAAGGTTGGGCCGTCCTTCATTGGATCTCCCTCCTTTGATTGTGACAGCATGAGTCATCATTTTAAAATATCTAAATATTAAAGGAAAGGAAAATTTGTTAACCAACATGGCCACCATAGGACTCGAAATCCTTCTATACTTTCACATGGCTTCCATTGGGGTTGCTTCTTTTCTCACTACTGTTATGTTTGTAAGACAAGGCAATGAGGGTTTTTCTACTGTGAATGCATTTTAAACTACAGCCATAGCGATTTGTAGAGAATTCATTGCAGCAGGACATGCCTAGTAAGGTAAGGATATTTTCCTCTAACCTCTGTGGGTGTCGTGAATCTTTTTTTGTTGTTTATTTCATGACTAGGAAATTTTACAAATTTTATGCTATCCATATTCATTTTCTGACATTTAAATGGATTGCATATTTTGGTTGGTCTATGTACTCACTGTCCTATTGATTTTGAAGCTTGATGCGTAGACTAGAAATAATCTTAAGACAGCATTTGGATCTTCTCTTACTCTTCTATGTGTTTCTCTGTCTTAGACATAGGGTTTATGGAAAGGATTTAGCTACCTTATGATTGCATCTATGTGTTGAACAACCAGGCACTGCTTGAACTGGAAACTTCTAATGAGGGTCCCTATTACTTCCCTAGCTTGAAATATATGGCTGGGAATATCGCTCTTTGTTTTACTTATGAATGATTTTAATGTTTGCAAATAAACCAATAAATTTTTCTTGCAAATATATACTTTCTTACCATGTACATATTTTTGGATATATCGCTGGTACAAAATTAGAGTCCACAGATGTGTTTGGAGGATGGCCTTATGGCTGCATATTATTGTCCATTTTTTTCTATATCTAGTCTGAGTTATGTCGAGCACCAACACTGACTTGCATTACAAAGTGCAAGCAATATTAGTAATGTCAAACTTGACTTAAAACCTGTAATTCTATAGAATGGCAGAGAATGTTGGAGCGCCTTATACTATAGTGTGCCCACTCGTAGCATCTGACTTTGTAGATCATACTACAATGATATCACTTAAACCATGCCCCTGGAAGTCTTCAATGACTTTTAGCTTGATCTCATCTGGGACGCAAAACAAGATAATGGTAATCACTGGAGTAATGTCAACCCTTCCTGTAGCTTCCTGATGAACCAAACAAAACTGGTATTAACACTCATGTAGCTCATTAATGAATTGCCCGAGGATAAGAAACCCAGTTTTGCATCCAAATTCCTTTCCTATATTTTTCTTAATGCCTGAAAATGGAAGCTTCTCCAAGTGGCGGGGTGTTCATTTTTAGATAATCTGCTATATCTATATTCTAAATTAACATTCATCTATGTTCTTGGCAGTCATAGTGTATTGTGTACTATCAATAGGGGTTGCTCTAGATTACTATGTCATTATCTTCTCAACTTATTGATTGCTCATATAACTGCTCTGAGTCTTACTTTTGACTGCACTATAACAAATTTACATCATCGCCCCTATGAGTCTATCATGCTCTTGGATCATGATTTGTGGTCATGAAATGACTGTATTATTTTCTCTTATCTATGCTCATAACATTTCCCTAGATATATCTTTGTCTTTATGTTTAGTGGATTTGATCTGGGATTATCCCCATGACTTATTAATGAAGTCTCTCTTGTTTACTGTTTTCTTAATGCTATGCCATTGCACTATTTTGCATTTCTTATGTCAGAATGCTGGGCTCAACCCTTGTGGGAGCCACGTTTTACCCAATATGTTGAAACTAAACATGATTATACCTGTATCTGCACATGACACAAACATGTTAAAAATAATATGCCTATCTGAGGTCTGCATAATCTTGTACTACATCTGATATACATAGGGATTAGTATATGTATGCATGATTATATGTGCATTTATAGGATGCGACCTTTCATTTCTTTGAAATTTTTTTTCTAACTCATTGTTTTCTCCTAATGCAAGACACATGGCTCCAAAGATGAGGGAGCTAACAAGGAGAGGCAAGACAAGCAAGAGCAGATCAAGCCGACAAAACCAGTCATTCAGGAGATGGCTGGTTACCTTCTCTACATGTCTTCTTTTCCTTTGTTATCACATTTTCTCATGCACGTATATGTTAATACTTATTTGTATCAGCTGAGCATAGTTAGTCTGATGACTTGTTGTGTGAGACACATGTATTTTATTCCATTCAATTAAGAATTACATTTTTTCAAAACGATTGCAAAATGTTTTATGTTTCATTCATATGTATGAATTCAATTATTTATATCCATTTAATCTTGTAAAATTATTTCATTTGTATGACTCAATGTAGCATAAAAGGTTATAAAATGTACCATTTCATTAAAAAACTTAGTGGCTCTACCCGATTGAGCCTGTAGGTAAAAATATGGTAACATATGTCTATTAAAAGAAAAAAAAATTGTTCCTTTTGATGGATCTATCTATTTAAACAACTAAATTATTATTCTGGTTGTCTATAGCAATTTTACTTTTTCTCTTTCTAACACTATCTTTTCAAGTTTTTTTGAAATCATAAAATTATTTTAGGATAAATATTTATTTTATTATGAATTCAAATTGTAAAGATCACTTTAAAATCGCAAATTGGAAGAATTATTTAAGGTTAAATATATTACAACCCCTCGAGACCTGACAATAAAACCTTGATTTAGTCATTTTTGAAGTCATTAGGATCGTATTTCCTTTCAAGAGACATTACACAATAAAATTAATTAAAGTAAATTCTAAACCTTATAAGATATATCATTCCCAATCCAAATGTTGTTTTCTAGAGATATCATTCCCATGTGAACATTTCTAGCATCATGTTCATTATTTATATATTAGATATGACATTTATCTATGTTTATGCATTGCTTTTGTGAATTATTACTTGAAATACTTCAAAACCGACATTGTAATTCTCTTCCTATACATATATAAGAAAAATAAAATGTATTGAAATCTTGGATAATTAAGAAACCTAATTTAAATGAAGCACATACATTGAATTCATTATATCAGTAATAATTTTTAGATCATGAATAAAAAATAAAAATTAATTAGAATATACAAATATTATGATTAAAGTAATATTTTATTATCTTAAATAAATGAAAAGAAAAATGGACTAAATTGAAAATCAATTCAAGACAAAATTGTTATGGAAGTTAAGTGAACTCCATAGTTAAATACCCCTATCTTACTTTAATATGACATTCGAACTACAGGCTACATCATGTTGAGAGAAACTGAGGTAGAAACTTACATAGGTCTGAAATTTATCTTACCTGGCCACCATACGTAGGTACACTCAAATGGCAATAAGGTGGGATAAAGTGAAATGCTGTCAAATGTACGATATTTCAGTTTCACTATGTTCATCCCAACTTGTAGATCAATTTCATCCACTCCAAATTTTCTTACTACTCTTCCGCTTTCATCATATAAATTAATTCCTTGTGGACCAACCACCACAGTCCATCCACTATTGTTAACAGAAATAAGAATAATTTCTCTAGGCAAACATATATCCACTCGACACCACCTCTGGGCATTTATGTTTTCTTCACTGTTCTCTAATTTCCATATAAACCCATAATCTCTGTCAATTATTCCTAAAAAAGAGGGAACTAAGACTTTTGTTGACTTCTGCCCCATTCCTTTATGTAACACTTTGTATAAGATATTTATGAAGGCAATTTCCCTTAGGTTGGCAAAAATTCTACCTAGGATCATTTCATTGGAGCAAGGTGGTTTTGTTCCTAGAAGGGAGATGACAGAGGGTGCAATTATAACACATGAGGTGCTGCATTCTATTTCCACCCAAAGAACCCCGACCATGATACTTAAACTAGACATGATGAAGGCTTATGATAGAGTAGAGTGGGGGGATTTATGTGTTGTTCTTAAGAAGTTAGGTTTTTCCAAGGCCTAGGTCAAATGGATTCGTGCATGTATTTCTTCTGGAAGATTCTCGATTTTAATTAATGGTTCTCCTTGTGTTTTTTTCACTTCCTCTAGGGGTTTGAGACAGGGAGATCCTGTTTCTCCCTTTTTGTTTATTCTTCTAGCTGAAACCTTTAGTTGGGCTATTAGGGCTACTAAAGTGGGGGGCTTTGGAAAGGTATCAGGATTCAGAATATTCCCCAAAGTATATCTCATTGCCTCTTTGCAGATGATACTATATTATTTGGACATGCTTCATTAGTTGAGGCAAAAGTGATTAAAGGAATAATACATTGATGAATGTATTTAGAAAAAGAATATTTTTGGTAAGTATATTGTTAAAGATGGTTACAACTCTCTTATGGTTGCTAAAGATTTATCATCTTGGCCTTATAAGTTGTTTTGGCATTCGGCTTGTCTTCCTAAAGCTAGAGCCTTTTCTTGGTTGGCAGTTCAGAACAAAGTCCTTACAGGTATGAGATTGGACAGGCTTGGTCTTACTGTTGTTTTCCCTTTTGTCCTTTGTAACAAAAAATTGGAATCTTCTTCACACCTATTTCTACATTGTGATTATGCTTATGAATGTTGGCAGTGGTTGTTTGAGATGTTAAATATATCCTTTGTTACTGGTAAGGATCTCATTTCCCATTTTAGATCTTGGCCGTTTATGTTTGCCTCATCTTTTTATGCATGCCTTTGGATCATATCTCCATCTATTGTGATTTGGAATGTTTGGCTAGAGCGAAACAACAGGATATTTAAAAAAACAAGTTCTCCCGTGTCTGAGGTTGTATTAAAAATTGAGTCTTCAATCTCCGAGGTTGCTTTGTCGTTTATTTATAAGAATTTGGAAAAGCTTACTTCTTTTTCACACTGGGATAGTAGAGTTACTAGAGTTTGGAAGATGTTGTCGGTTTTATCCTCTCATGGTTCAATTTTAAAGAAGAAGATGCAATAGGTAAGAGATGCTCTGCTAGATGGAAACCCTGGGCTAGCTGGGGTAGGCATGGTAATTTATGATCACGATGCAAATTTTATTCGAGCTAAGTGTCATGCTATTGGTTTTAAAACTAACAATTATGCGGAATCTTATTGGTGATTATTCAATGTGTTATGAAAAGGAAATTGAATTGTTGGAATTTGCAGTATATACTTGATCTCATTTTACAAAAATTAGAATTGTTTGAATCTTTCTTCTTATCCCATTGTTATAGAGAAGTTAATAAGATTGCAAATTATTTGGCAAATTTAGCCATTGATAGCAATGCTAATCAATGAGAGGTGGGTTTTGAGGAAATTACTTCTAGGGTATGGGAAGGTTTGCAGCAATAGTTATGTGATTTTCATGAGTATTGTTGATGTAAAATTTTATGATGATAATTATTCCCGCTTTCCCATTTCATTTAAAGTATTCATGTTCGTTGTCTAGAGGAGAGTTCGAGCTCATGGTATTTGATACAATAGTGTTTTTCCAAAGGTTTTTTGATACTTTCTTTTTTGGCAAGAAGGTTTTTGGCTCATGGGATTTGGCATAGGGCTTTGGAAAATTTTGTCATCTTCCATTGATAGCAGCTGTAGAGTCTACATTTGAAAATTATCTGATGGTTTTTTCTGATGTATGTGTTGTGACTGCATTTTGTATGTGGTTTTGGGTGGGGTGTACAAACTGATTTGTTAGATACTATAGGTTTATTTTATGAGCTGTGACAGAAGGTTTTCTTCCCAGGGTTCTTACTTCCGGTATGCTCTTTGAATCCTGTGTAAAAAATATTCACCGACTTTACAAATGTCTCCACTTCCTTCCATCACCCATGAATGTATCTCACCTGAGTTAAACTGACAGAATTGAAATAAAAAAGCAGAGGCGTAAGAAAGATTTATGTTTGGATATATTCTCTGCATGGAAGCATATGAAGACAGCATCTCGTTCCATGCTTTCCACACAGTTCTCAATGTAACAAGGCTTTTTCTTGGGAGCAGCCTTGCTATGATATTCAACGCAATTTCATCGGGTAGGTTTCAATTAGATCTTTATACAGATAAAGAGAATAAGAGAGACTCACCTCTGTGATAGAAGTGTTAAGAGCAGGAAAAACTACGATACGGCTCAATTTTTCTTTTTCAAATAAACACTTTCACATTCTCCCTTTTATCATTACAATAGTTATTAAATCTATTATTGCAATGAAATAATGTTTTCAACTCTCTGCACATGTCAATGGGAAACTATTAAGAGGTTATGAAATGTCAGTTGCTCGTGAAGCACACCATTAATAAAATGGTTAATTTTATTAATTCATTTGCCATTGCTTGCAGGAAATAGTTGCAGCTACATTCCCTGAGAATTTTGGTGAAACGACTTATCTTGTTCAGTCGGTGCATATGTCAACCGGAAACTATTCAGAGGTGCAACAACAATAGCTAGTCGAGAAGGTCACCATCAAGTCTATAATGTTAACAATTCATTTTCTTAATTCATTTGCCATTGCTTGCAAGAAATAGTTACAACCACATTCCTTGAGGAGTTTTGTGAGAAAATCTGGTTGCATATCTGAACAATTTTGACGGAAAGCACATAACATATAGAACAACAATCTCCTATCCTAGGAAAAGGTAGGGGCTCTAGCTGCATGCAACTCTTGTTTTCTTTAACTTATCATAGTCATCCTATTTGTATGTTAGATTATAATGCTCCACTAAATACAGAACAACAATCTCCTATCCTGGCAAAAGGTAGGGGCTCTAGCTGCATGCAACTCGAGTTTTCTTTAACTTATAGTAATCATCCTATTTGTATGTTAGATTATAATGCTCCACTAAATTGGACAATGTAAATTGTAAAGGATCCTACTTTTGGGCTAACGCATATCCCAATCATTTAGTAATAAGTTATCTACGAAACTACATTGGGTTGTGATATACATGGCACTTACTATATTGGAGAATAATAGCAAGCATTATTAATGTTGAAAGATCTAGGTTCAATTAAAACCTTCAATAAAAACCATTTCCTTGGTTTACACTTATGAATGTGTATCCTTCTCATTTTCTCCTTTCAAGGTTGTTCAAGGAAATGGTGCAGTCTACATCCCATTGAACTACTTCTGGTCTAGCGATTTATGGTAAGTATTTAACTAAATATTATTAAAATTATCTAAGTTATGTCTAACTCTTCATCTACTACCTTCATATGTTCTCTCGGATTTTGCATTCTCTTTGATGTCACGATGAACTATAATAATTTAATAAGCTCATCATAAAAAAAAATTTCTTTAAAATCTTGTTTTCTTAAATATCCTTGGACTAATCTCTTTCATCTTGTAAGAGAGAAAGGAATTTTGGAGCTTTTCGGGTTGTAGCTTTGGAGCTTTGCGGGTTGTTTTCTTAAATATGTTTGAATATTGAACAAAGATGGATATTTTCAATCTATATTGATAGAACCCTAGTTTGTACAATTCAAAATTAAAATGTTAAGTTCATATAACCCTAGTTTGTACAATTCAAAATTATAACGTTAATTTCATCGGGTTCATCAAAATTTTAAGGTTTTTTCGTATCCACATCCAATTTCAATAGTTCCTTTTCATAACCAGATTTCCCTAGGATTTTTATTATTCACAAAGTCACAAGTAATTCACTCAAGTTTTTGTTGCAGAAATCGAGTAGTCAATAGAATATATCCACCACACATCAAACATTCATTCATTCATTCATAGGACATGCCTCTCATTCGTTCATTCATGCCTCTCATTCATTCATTCCTAGTGTTGAAGTTTTAAACCATTCATTCCACTTTAACTTTTCTTAAATATCTTTATTGTTATTATAATAACTCTTTATGTGGTGTTCATTAAGTCTACTTTATGGTCACACAAATAAAGTATGAATTCAAAGGGTTTTTTCTGCAAATCAAGATTACTTCAAGATAGAGCATTGTTGGCAATAGTAATTTTGAATGTGTCAACATGGCAGACTTCAAGGAAAGGATGTTTAGAAACAAGCACACACCAAAGGAAATGAAATGATGTTTACTCTTTAAAAAATATAAATGTGTCTTTCTATTATAATGAATAAATGAAATATATAACATGTTCATTTTCAAATAAAATTAAAATCTATAAGGAAGACGACATTGGAATGAATAAGATCCAATAAAGAACACGATTCATAAGAATTTGAGTAAAAATCCATCCATGTTTTTATTATAAATGTAATTCTCACAAAAATTAAAAATCAAGATAATATTATCGAGGCCTTCAAAAAGCTTTTTTCTAGGTCCTTAGACTCATTTTTTCAATAAGTAAAATTCTTTGATGCCATAACATATCTTTTATATAAGTAGTTTTGATTTAGAAGAATGATTACCCTAGAACATACCAAGTCTGAGACCTCATGCAAAATTCATTAAACCTTTAGCCATTTTCATTTTGTTTTAGAAAATGTTATCTACACACTCGCATATATTAGTTTCATGATAGATAATAAATTTAATGTTAATATAGGAATATGCAAGACACCATTAATACTTTTTAGCCTACAATTTGAAAATATAATTATAACTCTACCACGCCTAATAAAATATTTAAACAAGAATCATCACCTAAGTACAACTTTCCTTCATTAAGTACTTCATATTACTAACATTGAATCAGTAAACCATGCATCACTACTTACACAAGTGGAAAAAGATACAATGAATGCATCACTATATTAGTTTGTAGGCTCAAGGGTTTTTTTTTTTTTCTGTTTCTCTTCTTCTTCTTTGCACTCCTTACAAACTTAGTTTCTAGGATTTCTATAGTTTCATCAAAAAATATTTATTTTCTAAGAGATTTGGATCTCCCTTTAAACTTGGATTTATCATTTTTTTCATCCTTCTTGCATATATCATCATTTCTTAAAATAAAATTTAGAGCTTCCTTAGCATATATAGATACCATCCTCATAATTTTTTAAATAATTGACAACATATTCAACCTTCAAAAAATAAAAGTAGTTTCCTAATAACAATAACACATTAATAACATATATTAGGAAATAAGAAAGACAATAATTGGTATCTCTTCTCCTTATCCATGTTTACACCAACTCACGTTAATTAAACCAATAATATATTGAATGCTTTATAGTTCTCTACAATTAATGCATTAGTAAAATCTTGTTCATTAAAGATTAGGTTTCGTATATCTTCTAGATTTATTTCATATTTTCATTGCAAATAAATTTTAATAAAAATTAGTTAAAAGATATTCTATGAGGGACAAATTTATTAGACCATTATTTGTATGTCCCATAACATCACCTAGAGCAACAAAATTAGCATTTGAAGGAAGTGAAACACAATTATTAACAATATTCCACAAATCATAATCTATAAATAGACCTTCCTTATTAATATATCACATATGAAAATCCTTATTAGAATAGTTTTCTAACTCTATTCTCCTTAATTAACTCTTGTTTCAAAAGTTGTAACAACCAAATTAAATAGTATATTTTGCACAACCCCCACTCAAGATTAGAATAGTTAAAAATTGGAAACCCCTTATAAGAAATCTTAGATGATGTAGAGGGTTTGATGGTAATGGGCAAATTCCTCGGTTTCTTCTTTAGGGGGTCAACACTTGCCACCATCCAATGGCCCAACCTCTCCAACCTTCCAAAGGTTATCAAGTTTGTCCTTTATCCTTCCCAATGATAAATCTTATTAGGACAACTTATTTTTTCTAGGAGACTCCTACTGCTAAATACTCAACCCCTAAACCAAGACACCTCACAACCCCCAAGCCCTTTGCCAACATGACCTTTTGCTCAAATGGTGGAATCTATCATATGTGAGTCTTTGTATATTTTTTATAAGGTATTTACATTTACCTTGACCCCTTTGATAAGTATTTATAAGCCCTTTGTGCCTTTTTCCCTTATGGGCCTAGGAAATAGGACTACAAGCAATTAACCCTCCATTTGGAATTTTCCCACTCTACCTATCAAAATACCTGAACAACCCCATAAAAAAAATATATATTCTAGTACCCTTTTGGGAATTATTAAATATTTTAAGATTTTGCATCTGGGTTTTTAGTGCAAGTTTTCAAACCCTATTGGGCCTATTTTGGTCTAACTAGTCGGTAAAGAGGTTTAGACCTCCAGACTTTCACCAGTTAGATGGAGAGGAAGTTAGGGATCTTGGAGAGGGTCAACACATTCCTAAGGGTCCTTTTGATGAAAATGTTTACTACTGTTGTGTACATTGTCTCAATGATTAGTTCAATCCCTCACTGCATAGACTTGCCACATGGAGATGTCAAGTCTAGGGCATCACTCCAACAGTGTGAAGGTGAGATATTATGCTCCCCAAACCAAATAAAACAACTAATATACATTGTAATCCAACATTCCACATGGTTTCAAACCTTTCCCATAGAGGAATGTTGAATAGGGTCTCCTTTTGCATCCAAACCCTAGTTTTAAGGGTTTTACCAAGCAGCGAGGAAGAAAAATCAACTACTGCTCAATCACAAAACTTCAAGACCTCAAACCAACTTCAAATAATAGGTGATTCACTACTACACCCATTTCAAAATATTAGATCTTACATAAGTCCGTACAAATCCATACTAAGACCATGAACTCAAGAAAAAATAGTAAAAATGATAGCTTCAGATTGGTAGGAAGCATAAATTTCATTCATAGCCTCAATTTAGCCTTTGGGGATCATTCCTCAGGCTTAAATAAGACTAAGGAAGCCTTCTAACCACTTCCCAATGTAGAAAATGCAACCAACTAGCTGTTGGGCAACCATAACTCAAAAAGTTGCAAAAATGCTCATGACAACATAGCAACTTTTACATAGTATGACATCACACACTTGCCTTCTTATTGAAGGTTACAAATTGGACACACAACACCTCTAGAACCTATAGACACCAAAAAAATAAATAAAATGCCCATACAAGGCTTGCGACCAAGTATACAACTTTGGAACCTTAGGGCTTATTACATAGCATTGGTAGCATTGGACCTTCCATATCCAGTTAGGACCTACACAAGAAACCTTCAAGACAACACATCACATTTCTTGAAAACACATATTCTATCACACCTTGGAGTCATCTTTTAGTGCCCCTGCACCATTAGGTAATGGAACAAATTTCAATACTTAATATTGGGAATAGGATTATGCAAGAAATTAGATATTTGCAAAAATACAAAATATAAATGTAAATGTCATTCATGCAATGATATAATTATTTACATTGCAAAAACCTTTTTAGAAAAAATGATGCATAATATCTTTTCAAAACCTTTCCGTCTAAACTAGATTATTTCAAAAAACCTAACAACCCAAAATTATATTATTTTAGGTAACAAAACAAACTCATACAATAATATTGAGATGAGGACTGGAGAAAAAATCATCTGCAAGAAATCAAGAGTGTGCATACTTTTAGTCACAGTTTGTCATTGATGCCAATATGTTAATGTTTTTAAAATTTTTAGATTATAAATTTATTGATCTACAATATGTCTTGTACTCATACTCATGATAAAATATGTATTTGATTGGATATCAACCACAGATACATGAACCATCTGCAACAAAGATAAAATATGATTAAGTTCATATGATGGTAGAAAAGAATTATAAGAGTTAACAAAAAATATTGATTACCTGCTATATTTGAATTGACAATGTTTCGTTGATCACACATGGAAGCATAATATTTTTCAGATAGATATGCATATGACACATCAAGGTGCAAAGGTATATACAGTTGGACATTAGAACTAAATAAGAAATGGATATGATAACGGTTAATATAAAATAAGGTCTGTCAAATTGCTTCTTTGTAACAACCTCTTAACAATCAATTAAAAATGGTTCGAAACTGTGTTATTAAAAAAAAATTATATTGATATGAAACATTATTGTTATTGTGAGAGAACAGGTTCAAATGAAAGTTGTTCAATATGTCAGTTTTACACTCGATGATAGAAGCTTCCTAACTAAACAACCATTTAGAAGCTTCCTAACTATATAGCCATTTATATTCAGGCTTGTAATGGACAAACTCGGTGATAGAAGTGTGTTGAGAAAAGTGAAAACATGTAAAACATCCTAAATCTTTGTTTGTTGTGTTTATATAATTCGAGAAGTAAGAAGTATATTTATATGCTAATTGAATGACAAATATTTGAAGTTTTTTTGAAACAAAATAACTGTGAGTGCTCGAAGAGAAGAGAAGAGGACATGGAATGTTGAAATATACTATGAATTTTATCTGTGAATCATTGAGAGCTGTGATAGTGACTGACATACTGTAATTGAAGATATCGATTGGAGAATGATACATGAATTTGTTTAACATATTAATGAGATTGTTTAATTCTATGAACACAGGTATGTGCTTTCTAATTGTATCTTCAAATATTCTTTAGAATATTACTCTATGAAGTGTCTTAAGAAGCTCAAATCATTAAACATTGAGTTAAGAACATCTTTGAAGGTTTTTCATAGACAAACACATTTTCAAATTAGTCCACAGTTTCAACATTCATTATTTTTATCAAATAGATAAAGGCATTTATATTTTCATCTTAAACTATTTGTTGTCTACCATCATACTTTCAAAAATTGGTTGGTGTAACAATTTATCAGAATATGCGGTGAAATTTTTGGCAATTCTAATAGGAAAAATATTCGAAACTTTATACTATTTTTCAAAGAAATGTTTATGTATAATTTGCAATGGGTTAATTCTCATTGATTTGAAGTTCTTATTGGAAATATTGTAACTAAAAAGGCTGCTTCCTTTGCAGTAGGAGGTTTTGGGTGACATATTGGGTTGGTGGCTTAAAATTATTGTAATAATTTCAGCTCTGAGGTTGGATTAGGATAGTAGATCCTAGCAACATTTCTCACTATGGTTTTCGCACCTTGGATTACCACATATTTCTTTGTGTACTGGGTCATGTTTATTGTGTGGTGTTGTCTCTTACTTCAACTTAATTCTTTCTCTTTAGTATTTAGTTCTTAAAGGATTAAATGTCACAACCCTCCTTTATCACTTTTGGATTTAAAATACAAACTCTATTATATTGGATAAGCTATTTAAATGATTGAATGAATATTATAAAAAGGATAAAATAATAAAACTCACACACACACACATGGAAAATATACATTTTTCTTAATTATTTATTTAGTTTTCCTCATCCAATTATGGCACATGTTGTAGGAAGATTAAGAAGCTTCTAGAGGATTCTCCACCACTTTGCATGTAACTCCTCCCACTAAGTCTAATCAATTTGCATGAAGTCCAAAATTGGGAAAGAATCTCCTTTTTAATTAATTTCTCTAGATAGTGGAATTAAGAGATTTTTCTTATAAAATTATATGGAAGTTCAAAGAAGGGAGTTGATTATGTTTGGAAGGAACTTTTCCCAAGTTTTTCTTTGGTAGTCTCATTTTGTTGCAGGATTTTAAGTTGTTGTTTTGGAAAAATCTCTCTCAAGTTGCAAGGAAGGATCAAGGATAGCTAAAGGATCCAACATCAAGCTTCAGAAAAGCAGGTTCTCTCCTTTGTCAAATGAGAAATTTATATTATCAAAAGAAAATATAGCTTCTAGATCTTCTTTCAAAATTTTTATTTGACTATAAATCTTTTTCTACTTATTTAGGAATAAATAGTGATAAAATTCTTCCACATAATGCAAGTAAAGAATAGTTCTATTATTTCTTTTATTTTCCTTAAGAAATATGTACATAATCATGCTTTTTGTTTTTCCAAGATTTTAGATCTATGCAAAAAATCATATTCCCTTATTTTATTTTACTTTATTTTTAAATCTCCTCTTCTGAAAATAAACCTCTTCCCTATAAGATTGAATCTTAATCTTTATTTATTCCCTTCTCTAGAAATCTGAATCTCATTCTTAAAATAAGATCTCTCTGTGAATTTTAGTTAAATAAACTTCTCTGTGATTATTAGATTAAATAAATCTCCCTGTGAGTTGAATAAGATCTCTCTGTGATTTTTAGTTAAATAAATCTCCCTGTGAAATGAGTTGAATAAGATTTCTCTGTGAATATTAGTTAAATGAGTTGAATTAAAATTCCCTATGAATATCAGCTGAATCTCTGTGAATATCAGTCAACCAAACTCTGTCCCTGTGAAATCTGAAAGTAAATAATCTTCCTGTAAATAACTCTTTATCCCCCCCTCTCTGGACATTGGTTGAGAAATGGAATATAATCCCTCTGTGTTAGCTTGGATTTTTCAGTGTACACACCTGCCTACTTCTTGAAAATTAGTTTATATAAAACCATAGGATAGAAAATAGAACTACATACTTTACACCTTGATCCCATGCCGAAGCGGGTATGTAGGCAGTCTTAGGATGGAGTTGTCCCTTGTACTTAGGCGTTCGTGGGTGGGGTCTAGGATTGGTAAAGAAAGGTTGAGTAAGAATCCCATTTTTGAAAGATAAGATAATTAAATTGGAAAAGTAATTCAATGCACACTCGGAAGGAATCCCGTATGGATTCGCTTGATTTCCTGAGTCTTTAACCCAAATTCTGAGGCAGAATTCAAGCTCGTATTATGTTATTAATTACTCCTCAGGACGGCGACCTCAGTGCACTTTTGTTAAAAGAGTGTAGTACTTAGTGAGTGACTCAAGACCCGAATGGTCCTGATGAGTCTAAGTCTCTGGCCAGAGCACCTCTTATCCCAATTGGATAGATGCCTACCCTATATGGGTAGGTGCCTATCCCGTATTGGATAGACAAAATCTTATGTCCCATATGGACAAATGCCTAACCCGTATGGTTAGATTCTCATCCTAGATGGATGAATGCCTAATCCAAATGGATGGAGGCCTAGAGTATGCAATTGAATTAAACATAATGATTAATTAAACACACAAAAAAAAGAATACTCAATTTTCTTGAGTTAATTATGGTGGGTTATTACATGTGGTATCAGAGCAAAGGTTCAAATCTAGGCCTTGTGCTCACTTCAAATTATTCAAGTAAGGGAATGTTTTGCAATGGTAAAAATTAAATTTTAAAATCCTAAATCAAGAACTAACTACATAATTTAACTTTCAGGTAAAAACCTAGAATGGCAAGAGGAAGACGAAGAGGAAGAGGAAGAGGAAGAGGAAGGGGTAATGGAAGACGTACTAGAAGTCAAAGGGAAGAAAACCATGAAGAAAACCATGAGGAAAACCATGAAGAAAACCATGAGGAAGATCATGAAGAGGATTGACACAATCCAAGAAATAACGAACATGGGGTCCAAGATATAATCGACCTTCTAACCGAACAAAGAGATAAAATCAACTTCTTGGAACAAGCAATGTAGGACCTTAGGGAAAGGCAGAATGACTTTGAAAATAGAAGTGGTACCAAAAATGGAAACCCTGGTAGTGATCAAAGGAATATGATGGGTAATAGAAAGGAAATTATCATATTGGAACTCTCCAAGGACTTAAAGAAAATCACCCCTCCTAAGTTCAATGGGAGGCAAATTGGTAAAGGGGCTGAGAATTGGCTAAATGAAATGGAAATTTATTTTGAGCTAAGAGATTTTAGCAAAACAACCAAGGCTTTATGGGGTTCCTATTAACTCACAGGGGAGGCAGCCAGTTGGTGGACCAACACCAAGGAACAAAATGGGTATAGCAGGGATATGGTCACATGGGATCAATTTGTTCACCACTTCCGAGATAGGTGGCTCCCTCAATTGTTCTTTGATGAGAAGGTGACATAATTCTATAATCTACGTCAAGGGCCCCTATCCATCCAACAATATTGGGATAAGTTCACCAAGCTGTTTAAGTATGTACCTATGTACTAGAAAGATGAAGAAGGCCAAGCAAGGAAGTTCATTTTGGGGTTAAATACCAACATAGGGGCAGAAGTTGACATGCATGGACCCAAAAAAATGAATGAAGTACTTGAAAAGTCCCTAAGGAAAGAGAGGAGGATTCAAACACTAGCAGGACGGAACTATAATGGGAACCACTCATTTAAAAGGAAGAAAGAATTCAATGGAAACACTAATTTCAACAAGGGTCAGACGAATAATTCTTCCAAAAGAAGACCACCTCCTAATCAATATCAGAGGAATGGAAATAATAATAATAATAATAACAGGGGCAATAATAACAAAGGCAACTATATCACGAATGACGAGTAGAACAGGATAACTTATCCACCCAGGGCTAATGAAACAAGGAATTATCCCCCTAGAAATCAAGGTAGGAGGGGTCCTCTAGGTGGATGCTTCATGTGTGGGGAAAACCATTTTGCTAGAGAATGCCCTAGAATGCAAGGATAGATTAGGGCCAACCAATCCCAACAAGGGCCCCAACAAAGGATTCATGCAGCAGTTAGGAATGGAAGAGGAAGATACCAGAATGTTCCCATGGAAACTACATGTACACTATTTGAACAACCAATTTCAATTCTAATTGACATTGGATCATCTGAATGTTTCATCTGACCTGAATTAGTAAGCAAATATGCATTAAAAGTTAGTAAAATGGAGTCATCATGGACGGTTCAATATGGGGATAAGGCAACTAGGGAAGTAACTAAGTGTTTGTCGAGGGCAAGGGTACAATTTCCTGAGTTTGAAACAAGGGTAGCTCTCTATGTGGCACCCTTAGGATTATATGATGTAATTATTGGAATGAGTTGGTTAACAAACCATCAAGCTAATGTAGATTACTATAATAAGATTGTTGAATGTTTGGATGATAGGGGGAAAAAGGTCAAAATCCAAGGAAAGTTTAAACCCATTAATATAGAAACCATCTCGGCCATGCAATTAAAGAAGGAAAGGAGAAGAGGAGGCCTAATCTATATGGTTGAAATTGATGAAGGAAAAGAGGAAAATTCACCAACCTTTGAAAATACCCCCTTCTTAAAAGAATTCAAGGATGTTTTTCCAGAAGAGTTACCTAGCTTACCTCCTAAAAGGAAGTTTGACTTTTCTATCGAAGTACTACCAAGAGCTGAACCACTATCAAGGGCACCTTACCAAATGAACACAACAAAATTACAAGAGCTCAAATTGCAATTAGAGGAACTCTTAGCTAAGGGATTAATAAGGCCAAGTGTATCACCATGAGGAGCGCCAGTCTTATTTCTTAAGAAGAAGGATGGAACATTAAGGCTATGCATCAACTATAGGATGTTGAACAAGGTCACAATAAAGAATAGGTATCCCTTACCTCACATAGAGGATCTTTTTGACCAAATGAAAGGAGCAGTAGTTTTCTCAAAAATAGACCTCCGGTTAGGGTATGATCAACTCAGAATTAAGGAGGAAGACATTCCGAAAACAGCCTTCAGGACTAGATATGGACATTATGAATTCATAGTAGTTCCTTTTGGTGTAACCAACGCCCCAGCTGCATTTATGAACCTAATGAATAGTGTACTACATGACTACTTGGATAAATTTGTTTTTGTATTTCTAGATGACATATTGATTTGCTCTAGAAATGAGGAGGAACATTTAGTACACCTACAAATTGTTTTGCAGAGGTTGAGAGAACATAAGTTATATGGGAAATTGTCCAAATGTGCCTTCTTTGAGGAAAAGATTCACTACCTTGGGCATATAATATCAAAGGAAGGAATAGCAGTTGATCCAGATAAAATATAGGCAATAGTAGAATGGCCAATCCCTAAAAACGTTTCAGAAGTAAGAAGCTTTATGGGGCTAGCAGGTTACTATAGGAGGCTTGTGGAAGGCTTTTCTAAGATAGCAAACCCCATCACCTCATTACAAAGGAAGGGTAAAAGGTTTGTGTGGACATAACAAAGTGATAAGGCATTCCAAATTTTGAAAGGGAAACTAACTTCAACACCCATTCTAAAGGTACCAGATCCGAATGGACACTTCACAGTCATAATTGATGCTTCTATTGAAGGGTTAGCAGGAGTACTTGTCCAAGATGAAGGGGTAGTAGCTTACGAATCCAGAAAGCTAAAGACTCATGAAGTCAATTATGCACCCCACGACTTAGAGTTGGTAGTGATTGTGCATGCCCTACAAAAATGGAGACACTTCTTGCTAGGGAAGCCCTTTGAATTGAAGTCAGATAACCAAGGACTAAAGTACATCTTTACCCAACCCCACTTAAATGCCAGACAAAGAAGGTGGTTAGAGTTTCTAAGTGAATATGATTTTGAAATTGAATATATTAAGGGGAAGGAAAATAGGGTGGCAGATGCCTTAAGTAGGAGGAGACACTTGATGACTATAACAATATTCAAAACTTCTTTCAAAAGGCAAGCAATAGATGAACAAGGACATGACCCATGGTATGAGAAAGTCAAATTGTCTTTAGAATATGATCCAAATGACCCTAAGATTGAAGGGTATACATTAGATGAGGATGGTTTGCTCAGATACAATAACAGGATCTATATTCCTAATTCAGGGAACTTAAGGAAAGTAGTCTTGTCGGAGGCTCACAATGCCCCTTATTCAGGACACACAGGAGTTAACAAACTTTATGTAGATCTAAAGAAGTTATACTTTTGGCAAGGGATGAAGAATGACATTGTCAAGTATGTGGCTAAATGTTTGGAGTGTCAAAGAGTAAAGGCAGAACATAGACATCCAGCTGGATTGTTATAGTTACATGATGTACCTCAACACAAGTGGCAAGTTATTAGCATGGATTTTGTGCAAGGGTTGCCCATGTCACCTTCTAGGCATGATGCAATAATGGTGGTAATTGACAAAATCACTAAGGTGGCACACTTTATTCTAGGGAATCTGATGGATGATGCACCTACCTTGCCTAGGCGCTTTGTTAAGGAAATATTTAGGTTGCATGGAATACTAGAGAAAATCATATCAGATAGAGATGCCAGATTCACTTCAAGGTTTTGGACCACTCTCCAATTGGCTCTAGGAACTCAACTAAATTTTAGCATGGCATACCATCCTGAAACCGAAGGTCAAATAGAAAGGACAAATCAAATTATGGAAGACCTACTTCGCATGTATTGCATGGACCAACAGAGGAAATGGGAAGAGTACCTACCTTTGGTAGAGTTTGCTTACAATAATACATATCAAACCTCTTTGGGAATGGCACCTTTCGAAGCTTTGTATGCTAGACCATGTTGAACACCTTTGAGTTGGGATAGTCTTGAAGATAGAGTAATTGTTGGACCAGATATGTTGAAGGAGATGGAAAGGAAAACTAAGGAAATTAGGCAAAGATTGAAGGAAGCCTCAAATAGGCAGAAAAATTATGCAGACAAAAATAGAACACCAAGGGCGTTTGAGGTAGGAGAGAAAGTATTCCTAAGGGTTAGGCCACACAAGAGCTCCATAAGATTTGGGAAGAAGACTAAGCTTGCACCTCATTATGTTAGGCCCTTTGAAATATTGGGAAGGATTAATCCAGTTGCATACCAGTTGGCCTTACCTCCCCAGTTGAGCCAAATCCATGATGTCTTCCATGTATCTCTTCTTAAGAAGTATGTACCTGATGAGAAACACATTTTGAATTGGGATGCTTTACAGGTCCAGGAAATGGGAGGAATAATGATAGAGCCATTCAAAATCTTGGAGAGGTGCCAGTGCCAGTTGTGCAATAGAGAGGTTGATCAGTGCAAAGTGCAATGGGACCAGTATGATGAAAAGAATGCCACAGGGGAAGATACTATGGAGATGCAACAGTTGTTTCCTTTTTTGTTTTAATCATGAACTATAGACTCTTTTGGATGCATTCAATAAGTGCATCGGGATGATGAACAAATTAAGGGGGGGAGGATGTCACAACCCTCCTTTATCACTTTTGCATTTAAAATACAAACTCTATTATATTAGATAAGCTATTTAAATGATTGAATGAATATTATAAAAAGGATAAAATAATAAAACTCACATACACACACACATGGAAAATATACAGTTTTCTTAATTATTTTTTTAGTTTTCCTCATCCAATTATGGCACATGCTGTAGGAAGAATAAGAAGCTTCTAGAGGATTCTCCACCACTTTGCATGTAACTCCTCCCACTAAGTCTAATCAATTTGCATGAAGTCCAAAATTGGGAAAGAATCTCCTTTTTAATTAATTTCTCTAGATATTGGAATTAAGAGATTTTTCTTATAAAATTATATGGAAGTTCAAAGAAGGGAGTTGATTATGTTTGGAAGGAAATTTTCCCAAGTTTTTCTTTGGTAGTCTCATTTTTTTGCAAGATTTTAAGTTGTTGTTTTGGAAAAATCTCTCTCAAGTTGCAAGGAAGGATCAAGGATAGCTAAAGGATCCAACATCAAGCTTCAGAAAACCAGGTTCTCTCCTTTGTCAAATGAGAAATTTATATTATCCAAAGAAAATATAGCTTCTAGATCTCCTTTCAAAAGTTTTATTTGAGTATAAATCTTTTTCTTCTTATTTAGGAATAAATAGTGATAAAATTCTTCCACATAATGCAAGTAAAGAGTAGTTCTATTATTTATTTTATTTTCCTTAAGAAATATGCACATAATCTTTCTTTTTGTTTTTCCAAGATTTTAGATCTATGCGAAAAATCATATTCCCTTATTTTATTTTACTTTATTTTTAAATCTCCTCTTCTGAAAATAAAACTTTTCCCTGTAAGATTGAATCTTAATCTTTATTTCTTCCCTTCTCTGGAAATATGAATCTCTTTCTTAAAATAAGATCTCTCTATGAATTTTAGTTAAATAAACCTCTCTGTGATTATTAGATTAAATAAATCTCCCTATGAGTTGAATATGATCTCTCTATGATTTTTAGTTAAATAAATCTCCGTGTGAAATGAGTTGAATAAGATTTCTCTGTGAATATTAGTTAAATGAGTTGAATGAAAATTCCCTATGAATATCAGCTGAATCTCTGTGAATATCAGTCGAGCAAACTCCCTCCTTGTGAAATCTGAAAGTAAATAATCTTCCTGTAAATAACTCTCTATCCCCCCCTCTCTTGACATTGGTTGAGAAATGGAATATAATCCCTCTGTTTTAGCTTGGATTTTTCAGTGTAAACACCTGCCTACTTCTTGAGAATTAGTTTATATCAAACCATAGGATAGAAAAAAGAACTACATACTTTACACCTTGCTCCCATGCCGAAGTGGGTATGTAGGCAGTCTTGGGACGGAGTTGTCCCTCGTACTCATGCGTTCGTGGGTGGGGTCTAGGATTGGTAAAGAAAGGTTGAGTAAGAATCCCATTTTTGAAAGATAAGATAATTAAATTGGAAAAAGTAATTCAATGCATACTCGGAAGGAATCCCATATGGATTCGCTTGATTTCTTGAGGTTTTAAGCCAAATTCTGAGGCAGAATTCAAGCTTGTATTATGTTATTAATTACTCCTAAGGATGGCGATCTTGATGCACTTCTGTTAAAAGAGTGTAGTACTTAGTGAGTGACCCAGGACTTGAATGGTCCTGATGAGTCTAAGTCTCTTGCCAAAGCACCTCCTATCCCGATTGGATAGATGCCTACCCCATATGGGTAGATGCCTATCCCGTATTGGATAGATGAAATCTTATGTCCCATATGGACAAATGCCTAACCCGTATGGTTAGATGCTCATCCCAAATGGATGAATGCCTAATCCAAATGGATGAATGCCCAGAGTATGAAATGTTGGAATAATGATATATTTGTCATTAGTGAATAACACTTAGTGAAAACACTTATTCAATTTTGAATGCTTACCGAGCTCATCACTCAGTCCACAGCCTATATCGAGCATTCGGTAAAGCTCACCAATTAAACAGTTCAAACCAAGCAGTAAGACTATTACCGAGCATATGAGACAAACAGCAGTAACCGAGAAGTCAGTTCTTACCAAGTTACCAGTGGTTACCGAGTGACACTATATCTACCGAGTCACCATAGCTACCGAGTTCCAAGCTACACTTCGGGACTAGTATGGACCGAGCTTCTACTCTTACCGAGAGCATGACGATGCCGAGTACTGTAGTGGACGCCGTGTATCAGAAGATCACCGAGCCAGCTTGAGGAACCGAGTATCTACCGACTCAGTAATATTTTGTTCACCTATGTAAGGCCGACTTAAGAATGAGTTTATGTTATTAATTTGTATGAGGCCGACTTTATGAAATGTAAATTTAATTATGGATGGTATATATATGTGATGTATTATACCATCTGTAATCCGTAATGTGAAAAATGTAAGATGTATGAATATGCGAAATTAGAAAGAGCAGAGCAGAAACTGCATTAAGGCAGCAGACCAGAACATTTTCGCAGAGTCAGTAAAGGAGCAGAATCGACATATCTATCTCAGAAGGAGATCAATACTCAAAAGATCTTATCAGCAATAAAGTTGTAAGTCAAGATCTATTGTTTCATCCTAACAGTTGAATCAGTTTGTAAATCCTTTTACCGGGTAGACTTAACAGTCTTTTGTAAATCTCTTAACCGAGTGCATACTTCATTGTATGTTTGTAAATCCTCTAACAAGGTGGACCTAGCAGTCCAAATTTGCTTCTAACAGGGCAGATCATCAGAAGTGATCATTGTAAGCCTTAACCGGCCAACTTTTACTGCAGTACCAAAGTTTTGTGGGTACCATCCCCACCCCAGTTTTACTTTCTATTTGGAAGGTTTCTGGGTCACCAAATCTTTGTGTTAAGTGTTGTGAATGATTATACTTTCATGCATATAGTAGATTAAATGAATGAATGGTTTAATATATGCAAGTGCAGAAATGAATTAAAAGTTTTAAGTGTTACTGATTCACCCCTCCCCTCTCAGTAACTTGGTTAGTCCTGAATATTTTCAACAATTGGTATCAGAGCATTGTGGTTCTTAGAGTAAAAGTTTGACAACTTGAGAAAAGATCAAGACAATGGAGATATTCAGACTTGACAAAGCTATTGAGAATGAAAAGCTAGATCTAGAAATGGCCATTGCTCAACTCAAAGAAGCAAGAGAACATCTTTCCCAATCCCTAAAAAGAAGAAAGGAACTAGCAAAAGAAATAAATGATCATGAGTATGTTGAAACAAAAATTGAAGATCTCTTTCCTACAAGTAGTTCAAATGAAGTAGATGAAGCAAACAATGCAATCAAAGAACTCCTAGAAAAGAATGGATTACTGCAAAAAGAAGTAAGGATGCTAAGAAGAGAACAGGAAATTCAGTTTGCAAGATTTTGTGAAATCCTGGAACAAAGGAATAAAATGCAAAATGAAATAGAAGGAAGAAACAATGAAATTGTACAGCATGAAGATCTCACCGAGCAACTCTCCAATGCAAATGAAGAGATCAGAATTCTCAAAGAACAGAATGAAAGTTTGAAAAATGAGCTAGATATTCAAAAGCAAGCAAATGAAAGGATGATGAAAACTCAAACAGACTTAGATCAATTAAATGAGCAAAATCTTCACAAACAAAAGGATAAAGCTGGTCTTGGTTACAATGAAGAAGGTGAATCTTCCAAGCAAGGTAGCCGAAGAAATCAAAGACCTACATGCAATTACTGTGGTAAGACAGGTCACACATCAAACAAATGTTGGAGCAATGGAAAGACAAGATTCAAAGGCAAACGCTACAACTGTAATCAGCATGGTCACAAGGCTAGTGAATGTAAGGAAAAACCAAAATTTGAAGGCAAATGTCACAAATGCAAGAAACAAGGTCACAAAGCATCAGAATGTAGAACAAAGATATTCACTCCAGTAGAACAAATTGTCAAAGCAATATTTGGTTGGGATTACAATACCTGGTGCAGATGTCATTATTGTGGAGAATATGGACACATTGGGTTAAATTGTACAAGGCATCATCTAAGGAAGAAAGATACAACCATAAGATGTTATACATGCACTGAACTCGGACATATAGCCAAGAACTGCATGAACACAAAGAAGATTGAAGATGAAAAGAAAGCTAAAGCTGACAACATTCGGAAACAGATGAGACAGCAGTGGGTTCCTAAATCTATCGAGCAGGATAATTCAAGCAATGGTCCTATCACTCAAGAATTGGGTGACCCCACCATTACAAATTAGATCCATTAAAGAAGATAAGGAACTGCATCTCCAAAGCCTTACCATAAGCAGTTCTAAAATACAAAAGCATAATCGATGAAATCAGTATTTCCGATACATACAGAAAAGTCACTTACCGAGTTGAATGTTACCGAGCATGGTAAAACTACAGACCTTACCGAGTTAGGTCAGAAATAAGAACACCGAGTTAGGTCAGTCTTACCGAGCAATCGCTAAAGTCATTAAGTCATCTCACCTACCCACTTATCGAGCATTAATGACAGAATTTTAATAAAAAGGGCAAAATTGACTTCATTCTTCACCGCGTTATTCAGCATTCGAAGAGCTTAGGTTTTCAAAGTGCTTAAGGAGATTTAAGACGAATTTGCAGCGAAGAATCTAAAAGGAACTCAGGTTATTCAGCAATGACTTCTACTAGCACAACCAGCAAGAGCAAGGCGAAGAAGACTTCCAATATGTTAGTGAAAGGAGTTAAATGGATAGCGCCGAACTTCAAACTCGTTCCAACGATCGCAGAATCACTCGACCCAAGTGGAGCACAGTCCAGAATTCCTTCCAAGGTACTTCTCATCAATGACATTCGTACTCATTTCAAATGCACTATTCAAGAGTTAGGGACTTTGGAAATGGACAATGCCCTAGATCAGCTATGTGTTGACAAAACCCTGAAACCAGAGCATAGACATTTGGAAATCAAAGGCTTGACCCATATCCCACACCTACCAAGAAACTTTCAAGTAAAATGGATTAGGTATGTATTGAGCCATGTACATGATGGGCAACTATGGTTAGATCAACCTATCTTAATAACAAAGAAGATGATTCATAGAATCACAGGATTACCGATGTAAGACAGAGCAAAATCCACCAAAACCCTAGGTCGGGATGAACTGCAGGAGTTAACTCAAGCCGAGTGGGATGGCAGAGGAATGAAAATTAACAATGTATCTGATGTTGAACTTAAATTTGGTATTATTATCATTGCATATAAGCTGTATAGTTCCAGTAGGCTAAATAGTGTGGCATGTGAGGCGGTAGACCTTGCCTACAAGGTAGTAAAGAAGAACCTGGATTTTGACCTAGCAGAGGTTTTACTAACACAATTCAACAAGAACATGGATAGTATAAGGACATCAAAGAATAATCCATGCAAATTTGGTTCTTTGTTGATTTGTATATTTTTCTATGTACAAAACTTTTTCCCTTCTAAAGGTACGGTAGTATGGAGGAAGGATACTCCAATTTTGTATCAGATAAATGAGTTTATAGCAGAAATAGGTCAGAATTTTGAGACAGTAATGGATAATTATTTTGAAGAATTTAAGGACAAAATGAACAACAGGTTCAGGATTCCTCCTAAATTGGTAAAAGATTACAAGGATGATATATGCTTCATGGTAGACTATGATAAAGTTTACATCCAGGCAGCCATACCCCGAGTGGCATGGGTAAAACCATTACCCTATGAAATTAACATAGATGAAGCAAGGGATATAATAGAAGCCCTGATAAATGAGCCAGCCATTCCCAACACCCCTGCATTTGGCACTTATGATGAGGCCAAAGCCAGAATTGAGCTTGAAAACAAGCTTCCAAAGGCCACCACTAGTACCAAGAGGAAGGCAGCTAAAACAGAGGAATCAGAAGAGGAATCAGAGGAGGAAACAGAAATATCAAAGAAGAAAGGCAAAGTAGTAATCACAAAGCCCAAACCTAAAACTGCAGTGTTCACAAGGAAAACCAGAAAAGGGCAAAAAGAAAGTGAAATTCTATTTAGGAGAAGCAGTTGGAACAAGGATCTGGCATGTCTAACTTCAAGGCACTGAGGTATGAAAATAGATCAGATGCAGAAAAGATGCAGATCGAGGAGCTTTTACTGAATAAAATGGGAAAATGGAAATATACCCCAGATGATATCAGCTCTCAAATTCCAAATGAGCTTCTAGTCAGGATTAGACCAAGATGGACTTCAGCAGTGCAAACTGTCAAAGACATTTATGCACAAACCTTAAAACAGTTGTTACCGAACCTGACATACAAAGAAGTTAAAGAGGCATTAAAGAAGAATGAACACCAAATGCAACTTAGGTTTCATACCTTCTTAGTTCTCTCCAAGCAGATAGAAGCAATAGTAAATAATGCCACAATTGTGTGGAAAAGGATATATAATCTGCCAATGCCATCTGACCCCACGATAACAACTGAGGGTGAAAAAGAAGAGGATGAAGAGGATGAAGAGGAGAAGGAAGAAGAAGAAGCAGCTGAGGAAGAAGGAGACACGGTAATCATAAGTGAAGAAGAAGAAGGTGACACGGTGATAATAGGTGATGAAGAAGATGATCCTGAACAGGTAGCAGCAAAAGTCATTGCATCTCTTCCTCACTCACCGCAGAAAGGCGTTGCATCATCAGCTTCAGCCAGCAGGATTGTGAGCACAGTAGCTACATCTATTGCTCAATCCTTGCCAATCACCTCTCAGCTCCAGACTCCAATAGTTACCTCATCCATCGAGCTGCAGAGCATGTCATTATCTACCGGGATGCAGAGTGTTGCTTCTACCGAGCAACAAGTGATTTCTTCAGTCACCGAGATCACAACTTCTCCTGCAGCATGTATAGTAAGTTTTGCAACCTCTCCAGTTTTGACACATTCTTTTGCACCTATCAGCACTCCTGCATGTACATCAATTTTGGAAACAGTCGGTACATCCATGAGTCTTCCTATTCCAGTTATAACAGCTAGTCCAACCTTATCAACCATTGTAACTACATCAAAAGATAAGGAAGTAAGCACAGAAGTAATACAAAAGACACCTTTAAAACTTCTGCTTACCGGCAAGGCTATAGAGGAAGATATAGATCTGGATAAAGAGATTGTCATACCACAAATAGACCTCAATACTGCATCAATTGATGAAATGAGATTGATCAGCCAGATGTTAGAACAGAAAGCAAAACAAAAACAATTAAGAAGTGAGAGAGACAGGGAATTCAACATCATAAATGGTGCAAAGACCATTCTTACAGATGCCTTAGGCATAAAAGTTGATCCCTCTCAACACATTTTGCTACAACTCGAAGAGGCTGTGAATAGATTCAATGAGGACTCATCAGGAGAAGAGAAACTGATAGAACGAACCAAGAAGAAATTTGATAACAAGGTGCTTGAGCACATTGCTCAGCAGATAGCAATAAAACAAGTAGAATTGACCACTATTTTGGCCCAGTTAGAAAATTCTTTTAATAATGTAACTTCATTCTTTACAAAGTTATGTGATGTCACCGAGTTCACAAAAGGAATCAGAGATCAACTGAAGAAAGTTGATGATGATCTGAAAGCCAATGCACAACAGTTGCAGCTTGACCCCAGCTCAAGCTCAACTCACCATTCAAAAATCAGAGTCCTATTAGATAAGCAATCAGAATTGCTTAGGGAAGATGCAAGGATCCGTTCTACATTGTTAGATATTCAGAATATGATCCTTCCTAACATGGATACAATGCAGAAACACATTACACATTCCAAAACATTGATCCATGATAACAGTTTTTCAGTTGCAGAGCATGTAATTGAACTATCAGCCAAAGTTCAAGTTGCATTGTCTATTTGCACAATTTTGCAAGAAAATTGGGATAAGACCTTGGCTCATATCAAATAGGTACACTCAGAGTTTATCTCACGCTTTAATATCTCTATTTGAGTTATCTATTCTTTGGCATTATTGTCAAAAAGGGGGAGAATATGGAACATATTATTAGAGACAAGGGGAGAATGTAAATAACAATTGGTATAGAGATAAGTGTATAGAATCATATGTATATTCTATGGGGGAGTTATGTACAGTGAGATATACGGGTATATACAGCAATCTACAATTGGTATCAATTTTGAAGAATCAAGTCAGCATGACAGATTCATTTTTGTCTCATAAGTGTTTTTGTCACTAATGCCAAAGGGGGAGATTGTTGGAATAATGATATATTTGTCATTAGTGAATAACACTTAGTGAAAACACTTATTCGATTTTGAATGCTTACCGAGCTCATCACTCAGTCCACAACCTATACCGAGCATTCGGTAAAGCTCACCGATTAAACAGTTCAAACCAAGCAGTAAGACTATTATCGAGCATATGAGACAAACAGCAGTAACCGAGAAGTTAGTTCTTACCGAGTTACCAGTGGTTACCGAGTGACACTATATCTACCGAGTTCCAAGCTACACTTCGGGACTAGTATGGACCGAGCTTCTACTCTTACCGAGAGTATGACGATGCCGAGTACTGTAGTGGACGCCGTGTATCAAAAGATCACCGAGCCAGCTTGAGGAACCGAGTATCTACCGACTCAGTAATATTTTGTTCACCTATGTAAGGCCGACTTAAGAATGAGTTTATGTTATTAATTTGTATGAGGCCGACTTTATGAAATGTAAATGTAATTATGGACGGTATATATATGTGATGTATTATACCATCTGTAATCCGTAATGTGAAAAATGTAAGATGTATGAATATGCGAAATTAGAAACAGCAGAGCAGAAACTGCATTAAGGCAGCAGACCAGAACATTTTCGCAGAGTCAGTAAAGGAGCAGAATCGACATATCTATCTCAGAAGGAGATCAATACTCAAAAGATCTTATCAGCAATAAAGTTGTAAGTCAAGATCTACTGTTTCATCCTAACAGCTGAATCAGTTTGTAAATCCTTTTACCGGGTAGACTTAACAGTCTTTTGTAAATCTCTTAACCGAGCGCATACTTCATTGTATGTTTGTAAATCCTCTAACAAGGTGGACCTAGCAGTCCAAATTTGCTTCTAACAAGGCAGATCATCAGAAGTGATCATTGTAAGCCTTAACCGGCCAACTTTTACTGCAGTACCAAAGTTTTGTGGGTACCATCCCCACCCCAGTTTTACTTTCTATTTGGAAGGTTTCTGGGTCACCAAATCTTTGTGTTAAGTGTTGTGAATGATTATACTTTCATGCATACAATAGATTAAATGAATGAATGGTTTAATATATGCAAGTGCAGAAATGAATTAAAAGTTTTAAGTGTTACTGATTCACCCCTCCCCTCTCAGTAACTTGGTTAGTCCTGAATATTTTCAACATGAAATTGAATAAAACATAATGATTAATTAAACACACACAAAAAAGGAATACTCAATTTTGTTGAGCTAATTATGGTGGGTTATTACATTAAAAGTTTACAAAATCCTAAGGTGAAACAAAAGGATAAATATTTAAATATTTTTTATCCTATCCAACCAGTAGTAAATTTGTGTTCTCTAATACGTATAAGAGTTGGTGCTTGTACACATACCTAATCAATCTAAGTAGATTATGGTATTAGAACACATGGCTCATTAGGAAGGTTCATCTTCTAAGAAGACACCTCTATTTGATGGCACTAATTATTCTTTCTAGAGCATAAGAATGGAATGTTACCTTCCCTCTCTAGGTTTTGATGTTTGGATGTCATTAGTAAATGGTTATACTATGCTAATTCATACTATGAATAATCCTACAAAAAAAAAGACTATTAAAAAAAATGCTAGGGAAAATAATACTATTCTTTGTGGATTGCCTAATACTGAGGTTACAAAGGTTATGCATTGTCGAATAGAAAAGGAGTGATTGAC
The DNA here is from genome assembly GCF_030272615.1 of Cryptomeria japonica. Lineage (NCBI taxonomy): Eukaryota > Viridiplantae > Streptophyta > Pinopsida > Cupressales > Cupressaceae > Cryptomeria > Cryptomeria japonica. The sequence goes on along the minus strand of NC_081411.1, from coordinate 89,446,156 downwards.
CAAGTTGAAAAGAATCTATGAAGGAGATGCTAAGGAAAATTAGACAAAATTGCAAACATACAAAGCTATACGTGAAGAGGTAAAACTGAGAGGAGAAGAGCACATTGTAGATTAACTCCTTTGAATTGATGTTGTAGTCAATGTTGTAAAAGGTCTTTGTGAGAAGATAAATGATTTAGTTATTGTGCAAAAGGTTTTATGCTCTTTACCTTCTAAATACAATACAAATAAATTGATATAGAATAGGTAAGAGATCTCATTAAAATTATAATAGATTATTTACATGGTATTTTAGCAGCCTATGAAATGAGAATGACAGTTGAAGAACAGATAAAGGAGGCTACTTTTAAAGCAAATAAAAAGTTGAAAGATGAAAGTACAGAATCAAAAAAGGACTTAGAAGAACAATTAGCTAACTTTGTAAAGAAATTTAAGAAATTCGACAGATTTAAAGGAAAATTACCTCTTAAATATTTTAACTATGGGAAAGTTGGGCATTTCGCTGCAAAATGTCCTTATTCTAATAGTGATGAGGAAGAAGGATTTAAAAAGAAATATAAATAAAAGTTTTCCTATAAACAAAATGATTCTAGAGGATCTAGAAGATGTGATTCATGGAAAGTTCATCCAAAATATTGGTTTGTTAATTTCAACCCGAACCACTCACTTCCTGTTCTCAAGCACTACCGCAAAGCTAAGCGCCTGTTTCGGTTTCAATTATAGGGCGAATTTCTTTTGTTGGCAAAATTAGCAGGAGAATCGATAAAAGGGAATGTGATGAGTTTGAACCACTGACCTCATCATAGTGAAAATTTCTCACAACCAACGGACTAAGTGTGGATCACTCTATATGATGTGGCATATTGTGTTTTCATTTAATGTCTAAGGCGAACCACAAATATAGGGATTGAGCAAGCTCAAGCGCTCTCCATTTACACAAGTTCAAAACAATAATATTTAAACCATACAAACCCAAAATAAAGGAGAGCCCATGTTATAAGATATTAATCAATTTTTTTAAAATATTTTAACGGCTCGAAGTAGGTTGTATGGAATATATAAATATTATATTATTGTTAACCCTATTATAGCAAATCAAATTGTATTTAAGGGGGAGTTTTTGGCTTGTAAAAGCAATTAGTTTAATTTTAGGAGGAATTATAATTCTCTAGAGTTGGAGCTTTTTTGTAAGAACAAAGGCATTTGTCAAATTGTAATACATTTTACTATAAATGGACTAAGAGGCAAATGAAGCCTAGCTCATGAAGGAGAGTAGGCGAGTGCCTTTAGGTGAAAAAGGAGATTGTGAGAGAACTTTTGGTGCAGGTTAAAATCTTGGATGATGTAATAAGGTGACTAATGCTTGGAATCATCAATAAAGGGGTCCTACACTTAGAAGTGGACCCAAAGACGTAGCTCATATTGAGTGATCTCCATTATCAAGCTCGTGATCTATCTTATTCTCTTATGTCTTCTAATTCTCTTTTATTCACTTAATTTTTAATTTATTCTTTAAGTAATTAATTAACATTATTAAGTTGTGTAAATAATTGTGAACTTAGGTTTTTTAGTTTCAATAGTTAAAAATAATAACCAAGCAATTCTATTGTGATCAAGAAAAAATTGTAATTTAAATTAAGTACAAATTTAATTTTGTAAGCCTTAATTATATATGAATAAAAGAGTTTTCAAAGAAAATGAAAAGTTTACACATTTATAATGGTAATTCTTATACTAGTAATTCTGATTCTGCCACTTGTGAAACCTTTTTTTTTGGCAATAGGGCCATGCTTGACAAATTAGAGTGATGTTGATCCACGAAGTGATATGGAGGTTCAGGTGGATCTAGAAGAAGCACTTGTTCATTGTCTAGATGAGATAATTATATTGAAGAAAGAAATATTACAACATTCGAAAGACAATGAAAACCTTTTGAAAGATATTGAAGTCAAAAATTAGATTATCACAAATCTAAAAAAATGAACTTGAAGAAGGTAAAAAATGAACTTGAAGAAGGTAAAAAATGAGCAAAGATGGTAAAAAGGTGATCTTGTGATTATTTTACATCATTAGGACTAATCTCAACCATGGTAATGGCACAAATCACAAAAGGAATTCATGCAAATTTGTCCATATTTTAATATGGTTGGAAAATAAGCCAAGATGTCTGCCAACTTATTATGTTCCTACCATGTTTGATTAATTGTAACATGGCATAACATAGTGAGGAGGTGAAGATATTCGAAGATGAGGTGTACAGATTTCTAATCTAGTTTAGCTTCCTTTTTTAGCATCATTATGGTATTTTTTGAATCACCTTCAATGGTCATTCTTTGATATCCTCTATCCTTCACAAGCACAACTCCATAATAGACTATAGTCACCTCCACAAAGCTTGAGGTTTGAAGTAAAAGGTTAGCCACGTAGGATAAAAAACCTTTTACCACTTGAGTCCCTTATGACCCCATTCACACTCACTCAAAAAAGTTAAACTTGTCCTCTAAATTTATTTTAGGTTGCAACGTAAATCTTGAATGTGTAAGTACTATGATTTTCTCCTAATATTAAGTAATTTATCTTTGAGTATATGATGTGAATATAAACATTAAGGAACTCATGTGGGAAGGTTCATTAAGGGCTATATTGGTAATTATCTTTCATGTAAATCTCTAAATAACATTATATTTTATGGGGATCGGTGTTTGTTCTTATATTGGTTGTTCTTATTATGGGAGGGTTGTGTGTGCCACTTGCTTTAAAGATAATCTGAAGAGATCCTATATGTGTTTCTTATGATGATTTTTGACCTAAATAATCAATGACAAAAAAACATGTGAAATAATTGGCAAAGGTAAAGTGTTGTTGCAACTAAAAAATTAAAATAAATAGATTTTAAGAGATGCAATGTAATTCACCTATGGTTTTCTCTTCTACATTGATGCTTCTTGAAGTATATTTGTCTATGTGCCTTTGGTTATGTCATTTTCATGTTGGATGTAAACTATTTTGTGGTGCCTTGATCTCATTTTAGAAGCATAATTTGTTGTAGTGTATGACCTTGAGTTTTTACCTTATACTCTACCGGGTATATGTTTTATGAATGTTTGGGACCAATGATGTGTTGGGTTTCCTTATGTTGAATTATCATTATATTGTTTCATTTGGGATACATGATGATCTATTGCTCCTTTGATGATTGAGATGGACTAATGTCATGATTCCTAACTACGATGTGTGAGATGATGATTTGATTAATGATTAGAATGTAACAAGTGATGTTAACCTGATTGGAAGAATTAAAAGTAGAAAATTATGTTCATATTATTTTATTTTGTTAAAGAGATTAATTTCTTATTGATATAATTGTTTTTCTGCATGCTAGATTAAGTGGATTGTTATGTTGATGATGATGTTACAACATTGACTTTGTTAAGGAATGGTTAGATGCTTTTCAGTGCAATTAAATAATATTCATGTTGTTGTTTAATAAAATAATTATATGATATTATTATTATTGTTTTTTAATTGATGATTAGATGTGAAAGGGATGATATTCTATTATTCAAACACATGAGAATGCATGCAGTTTTAAAATACCCATTTGAGTAAATATGAATGTTCTTAGAACTCAAATTCAAGATTACAAACATTCAAACCTTCAACAAGGTTTATTTTTCAAGACCCTTAAACCCCTTTCTATAATGTGGGCAAGACTAGTGCCATAGCATCTTATTTTTTATAGGTATATTTTCTTTAGAAGAAAGAGCACTCTTAGGTACCCAAAATCCATGAACATCTACTAAAGGTCAAACCCTCAAATATTTGAATGAATTATCCACAAATTTTCTTTTCAAAGAAGTTCTATTACACTCAATAGTGTATGCTTCTAGCTTATACAATGTGCCAAAGTGAACACTTCTTGCAATCACCATAAAACCTCTAACCATTTTACATCCTACATAAAAAATGACTAACTTCACACTTGCATCTATTAGTTTTTTCATTGATAATAAATTTTATTTTATTCCACAGATATGCAACACAACACTAATCCTTTTTACTCTACCATTAGGAATCATGATTCTAACTTTACCATAACCAAAAATATCTAAAGGTGAATCATCACCCAAGTACACCACACCTCCATAGAATTATACATATTCAAAATCCCAACCTCTATTCAAAGTCATCTATAAAGATGCACTTGAGTCAATTAATCATGCATCATTTGATTCAGGAGTAGCCAAATGTACAATGAATGAATCACCATCTTCATTCTTTGAATTAGAATTATAATCAAACTATTTATTTTTCTTCTTCTTTTCTTTTTTTCAATCCTTATGTACTCTCCAGATTTATCAAAATTCCAACAAATAACTTTGGAATTTCCAAGAGATTTGGATCTCCCTCTGGACTTTGATTTTCACGCTTTTTTTTCTTGCCTTTTTCTTTAGGTATTCCATAAATAGTTAGGGCTTATTTTTAATTATTGGATACTGTCCTCTACATCTCTTCAACAAGAAAGGAACCCACCACATCTTTCAAATTCAAAACAATAGAAGTACTTATGTTATCCATAAGAAGAAAATCCCATGAACCAGGAAAAGAACAAAGCACGATCTAAAATTCTCCTCTTCATCCATCTTGACAATGTCAAATGTAAACTGGGGGCTGCCACCAACATATTGAATGCTTCCAAGTGATCTGTAATCTATCCACCCTCTTCCATTCTCAAGGACTTTAATTTCTTCCTCAAGAGAATCTAATTTAATAAATATTTTTCCTAAAACATCTCACCAAGCTTGTTCCATAACTTCTTTCCAGAGGTCTCTTCATGGAAATTGATTAGAACATAGTCTCCCAAGCATAATCTTATTAGATACTCATCGTTACAATTTATAATATTATACTAATCAACCATAGGAGGATCTATAGGTCTTAAGATATTCACATCAACAACATCCCGCATATTTGATATATTACCAAATCCTTCATCTTCAACTTCCACATCTCAAAATTAATATTAAAAAATTTCTCGACCTCTACCCTCCATGAAGAACTCGCCATCTAAAAATTCCTCCAGAAAAATATGAATGTATATTTTGTACAAGCTCCCACTAAAAACTAGATTATTTTAAAAATTCTAAGAATCCACAACTAAAACCAACGATGATCTAGCTATAGTACCACTTGTAATAAATTTATGTAACAAAGCAATATCCAACACTAATCTTTAGGGATGGTAACAAATTTTTTTTATGGATCTTTACAAAAGTTATAAAAAGTTAAGAGAAATAAACATAAATAGAATGCATACCACAATATAGTAATTTACATGGGGAAAACCGTTTGAAGAAAAATACCCCAAACTTTAGAAGGCACCTAATATATTATTCAAAGATCAATAGAAAATTACAATATATTTGCAAAGAAATCTTTTCACAATAGTAACATCATCTGCATATTTAGAGGCAACTCATTGGCTATAGGACTCCTAGACACAACCTTCCTCTCACACACCTCATATATACGAGATACAACACATAAAACCATCAAATAGTATTGCAAAAGCATTGGCCAAAACCACCCAAAGAAGTATAATTCTTCTTAGGTCCAATCTTAGATGCCCCACAATGTGTCTAAACACATATCAATAAATGTAACTCCCTTTTACAATTTATTTTGTTGGCATTTTTCATATAGATTGCATTAATGATATGTTGTCATTGATGTCAATTGAACTGGTGAATGGTATTCATGATATTGTTGTTGTTATTATTGTTATTTCTTTTGTCTTGTAACCAGAGTGATAAAATTTGAGGAAGATATTGTAAAACCGGTATGGTAGTTTGTAAGTTGAACCGGTGTATAAGGTTAAACCTTTCTATGTTATGTAACTGGCAAACCCTACCAGTTGTTTTTGTTAAACCCTAACCGATCAAAGTTTGGTGGTTTAAGATCTCATGTTGAGCAGTAATGATGGTGACACATGTGATCATTGTATGAAGATAAGTTCAAGTTATTTTGGCGCGTTTGATTACCTCGGGAAGGAGCAAAGTGGATTGCATCAAATGTATAGCGCGTGATGAGTTACAAGTCTGATGAAGTGGTGATCATGGAGCGGTTGGAATTTTCTTGTTAAATGTGAAGATATTGTTATGATTTCTAACGGTCAATATTGCAATGACTTGTTTGTAATCTTAATGATGAGAATTGGTTTTTTTGTTGTGTTACCGACCTAGTTGATTTGTATTTAAGGTCAATGATGTTGTTTTATTTCGGTGTTGGCAAAGTTGGAAAAGTTGGTAGAAATCATTTGAGTGTGAGGTTTCCTAACTGGAGAATGGATCTGAAGTGTTCAGTAAAGGAAGATTGAATCTTAAGAAGGATTTGATCAAGTAGATATAGTGCTATTCTAACAGATCAAGAAAAACCTATTGTTTTCTAACAATCACAACAGAAATTGAAATCCCCTAACCAGGTAAGCTCTAACAAGCTTGGATACTTTCTAAATCCTCTCACAAGGTGATCCATTAGTTTGTATTCTCAAACCCTCTACCGAGGTTACTCCTAACAAGGTATTGTTCTTTTCATCAAGGCATATTTGGAAATCCCCTAATCGGGTAATTCCTAACAGAAACAATTCTTAATAGGTCTTGTTGTAAAAGCTTTAATAGGCTTGGCTCCTAACAGGGTGAACTTAAGAAGAGTTCAGATAGCTATCCTTGTGAGTCTCATCTCACTATGGTTTTTACCTATTTGGGGTTTCCACATATAATATTTGTGTCAAGTGGTGAATGTTTTTGTGGTTATGATCTTATTTATTGATTTGATTAAGGCATAATAACTGGAAGCATGAAGAGTTGAATATACTAATATTTGATTAAGCATTTTGATTGAAGTTATTTACTGTTAAGTTGATAACAGTCAAACCGATTGATGTTGGTAATCTTTGAGATATTATCTTGACAGAGTTATTTTGTTGATAAGTTTATTTTGAGTTTGGGAGTTTGTATCAATTTTTCAGTTAACTGATTCACCCCCCCTCCCCCTCCCAGTAATATATTGGATACTTATTCTTTCATCATATCATCACATTTATGTGTTTGATACATTTTCATATTTCCTATTTCAGAAGACACATATTTTGTAGGCCATAACTTTTAATTTGGGTATCTAATTGACAAATCACTAGAAGTTCCAAAAAGATTGTGATGTTCTCTATAAATCTATAACTATATACATTGGTTACAAAAAATTTTGAGCCATGTTAAATCCTCTAAAGCCCTTAAAATTGACTTTAAAACATTCGTTCAAAACTTTTAAAAATGGAAACTTCAATATCTTCAAATATAGACACAATCTTCCAACAAAAAATTATAGACATGCTTATCAAGCCAAGGAAAATTTTAGACCACTTTATGTTCAAACAAAAAATTACTATAAATAGTAACATTATATAAATGCAAGTGTGAGACACCAATTTCAAAACATAAAGTGCATCACACTCAATGATCTATTTAGAAAATCATATTTTAATATTGATAAATATTATTGTAAACTACCTTCTTTGGTGATCTATTTGCAACCTTAGGAGCTTAAGATCCTCAAATTCTCTATGTTGTCATTTTTAAATGTTGCATATAAATATGGAAGAATCTATCATATAATACAACCCTCAGGTTCTAGTTCAAATTGCCTCTAGTTTAGTTAATATATTTACACAATTAGGAACATTCTCTATGATAGCATTGATGCATAGAAAAAATAAACACATACTTTAATCTCAAATGTGTAACATAATACAAACTAACTCTGAAAATAACTCAAAAATTTTCAAGACTAGTCTCTTGATTTTCACTCAAAATCTCCAAAAGCTATAATCAAATATTGAATAACTAAAATTATATTCAAACAATTCATAAATAGAACTACATTGACATTCATTCATATGGGGTTCAATTACATTCTAAAAATTAGATACAAAATTGAATTAAATAAATTTAAAAATAAGTTTTACATTACAAGCCAAAATAACTTTACATTACCTTACTACAAAAAATATTCTCAAATCTACAAATAAATTAAATCAACAACACAAAAATAAAATCAGCAACCTCTGAACAATATTGCCATGAAATTCTTGAAACCTTTAAGTATGAAATCTTCCCATGAAAATGTATCTCAATCCTCACATTCTAGAAATCAAATTTCTTTGATAGCGGTGAGTTGCAAACAATCTTCTCTACCTTCAATATGCAATATCTTTAAGAGAAACTTCTGAATATTCAACAATGGATTCAAAAAAATCACTTTTATCTATAGTATCTCTTCTAAGACCAGTATAACATGAGATTTGAACCTATTCTAAAAAAGCTATACAATTCTCCTCAAAACCACCACTTTCTAAAAAATGGCTTTGTCAAAATTACCTTAAACCAAGATTCTTGGTAACCCAAAGGGCTATGCCAAAACATATTTAAAACCATAACGCCCCTTTTATAAAATGCATTTAGTGTTAAATTGGCATTATTGTTCTCCACTTTTTAAACTACCAAAAATGTGTGCCATTTGAGTTCCCACTCCATACAAATAGGGGCTCAAATTAGAAAGAGATAGTCAACATAGCTTGAGTGACTGTATTTTCATCTACATTTTAGGAGCATTAAATAAGTTGTCATGAAGTAATAACTATAAGATGACCTTGATTTTATTCCTAATTTTGTGGACCCTAGCGGTGATGTGAACGGGAATAAGGCGGGTAGGACCTCTTTTTCCAGCATAAAAATCAAGTCAAAGATTTATGTGTCCCCAATAGTTAATACTTCTAAAGTGTTGGTGAAAAAGAGGAAGGTGACACATATGGATTCTAGCGGGCAAGGGATGTAACAAGATATCAATTTCAACATGCTTGTTGATGGGGGTAGGGCTATGCTGAAGGAAGTGGGTTCCTCTATCCTTGATGTCACAGTCTCCAACATTTATGTATGTAACTTTAAAGAGCATCAAAACTCTATGATTTCTTGGATTATTCAGGAGCTCAATTACCTGAGGGGAACGGTTGATAAGATGAAGGGTGATCCAGATCACCTTGAGAAGGACCATGAGAGCCAAATCAAATCTTTGGATGAGGATAGTGAAAAAATCAAATAGAGTTTGAGTGCGGTGGTGGTGGTTAGTAAGGCGGCTATGGATAACGCTAATAAAGTGTTACATTTCACTTCCCAGGATATTTTCTCTTCGAGAAATATGAAGATGGGTAAGATTGCTATGGTTACTAATGTAGGGACAAGAAATATTCCTTGAAATCCTTTGGATTGTGTGGAGGATGCGATGGAGGATATTGAGGTACCCCAACTGGGTCATGCGACTAGGATTCATAGCAAATATAAGGGTATGACCCTTGTTGATAGTGTTAGTAAGAAAGTTTTGTTGATCAATAAAGAGGTCATTAGGAAGAACAATGAATTAAACAAGACTCTCCAATTTTGTTAGGTTTTTTTTTGTCTTGTTGGTGTCAGAGTCTCGATTGTTTCTAATTTGTTTTGCTCTTTATACTTTGGGTTTTTGATCCTTGTAAAACCATTTTTTCCCATTAATCAATCAAAACTCTAAGAAAACTATGCCTTGAATGACAATTTTGAATTTTAAATTTAAAAATTTCCTCCTACACTATGTATCATGTCAAAATTTTGCAAAATTCATAAGAGGCCAACTATTTAATAAAAGTTTTTTGTCTCCAAAATTGTGTTTATTCTCCTACAATATAATTTATCAAAACATTAGAAAATTGAAATTTAAACACTTTCTTTTTGGTTGATAAGGATTGTCTTTGACTATGGATGATCGTGAGTCACTTGGGAGTAGCTTTGATATGATATTCAACACAAATTCATTAGATAGTTTTCACCAAACTCTAACTTTTGTCTTCATTTTTAGACTTAACCCCATGTCCTTGTGTGACTACTTATGTACATTTTTTTCTTGAATTTAAGTAGTTGGAGTGTTTCTATGTAAATTTTTAATTAGGCGAAAAGGATAAATTGGAATCCTTCCCTATTTTAGTGGAGCAATCGCTCCTTAAAAATTAAAAACAAAATCATGTTCCCATGTTGTTTCTTAAGTTTAATTTTTGTTTAATTTTAAATAGGTATATGTTTGCATGGAAAATTTAAATTATGAAAAAACCATAATATAGAATCTTTCCTATTTTTGAGAGCATCTATTTTTTAGGAAACATAAATAGGCTATGAAAAATAATGGGGGGCTAAAAATAATTAGCAACTGCTTATTGAAAAAAATGCCAACTTTCTTCATAAATTTCTTTCCTTTCTTTATTTGCCACCAAATTTTCTCTCTTTCTTTTACCACCAAATATTACCTCCAAATTTAATGTGAAAACATAATATTAATCTTGTTAGTAGTAAAATTCAAATGATTGCTAAAAATCACATAGAAAATTAACAGTTGCATGGGGCTAAAACTCCACAAATTACTGATAAAAAAATTGAGCGGTGATTGCTAGCCAAAATAAACTAAGTAGTTGCATGGGGTCTTTCCCTAAGCTTTGAAATAGGGGGGTTTGAAAATAAGAAACAACTTCATCTGGGGAAAAATGACATGTGGCTTTAGCATTTTTTTCATCTCCTTATTTGCAAAGAATTGTCTTAAATTTTATTTGCAACAAATATAACTAATTTTTTAATTACAAAACACTATTTAAGTAGATTGCTTAGAAATAAGAAGCAATTCTACTTTCAACAAGGCCATTATCTCCACAATTTGTTTCTCAAAAAGTTGTTCAATAGCTCCTAGCAAAAATAAGCTAAGAAGCTACATGGGGACCTACCCTAAACTATTATAAATAGCTAGTTCTAGGATTTTTCCTACTCAAAAAAAGTCATATCAAATAAATCTTGATTAGCATTGAGTGTGACATCACTTTTCAATATGATGTTTCAATGCTTTGTATGGCACAAACTTTTAAAAAAGAGAATAAACAATCTGCAGTGTTTAGGTAATATATTAATAAAGACAATAATGACAACTAACCTTTGTGACAGATTAATAAATATTAAATAGACTAGATATTCCAAAATAGAAGTGTCAAAATACTTTAAAATGTTTATTACAATCATATGTATGGATGGAAATCAGATTTAAATGCAATTTTATTGGACCTTTCTAGTACAAACCTACCATTCATGTGGATCATTCTTGTGGTTACCTATATAAAGCCATTTCACATTTATTAAAGTCATTTAAGGATCAAAACAATGTATTCAACTTATTATTATCTATATGTTTCTATAGCATTGTGATAGGTCTTTGTCATTCTAATTGGATATTTTATCCTAGCCTTAAAATAGCAATTTTAACAAGGCTTTCAATATTTTATCAATCCTCTAAATAGATAGACAAACAACACTTGACTTCAATTCTCTGGTTCATTAGATGTTGTTAACTTTGAAATAATTTTAGAATTAGCATATTATTAGAATAAATGGAAACGTAAGTGGAGTAGTCATTTGACCATATTCTTATACAAATATTTACTTATGAGTTCATTAGTATGCCTTTCAAGGTGATTATGTAAACTTTACCTGATAGCAATAAATGTAATTTCATATTTATTCTTGGTATGTAATAGTTTTATATATTTCATAAGTAAATATGTCATTTAAAATATATTAGGTATATGATAGACACATATATATAATAGGGTGCGTTAATAATTTCACTCATAATAAGGATGACATGATATTAATCGCTTGTTCCCTTCAAGGTTTAATCAACGCTTTGTTACAATCTTGAATAAATCTTTTATAGCCATAACCATTTAATTTACATCTAAAATCATATCTTAATTTGAAACAATTACCATTCCTTCTTTGCTAAATTAACGTACCGTTTTAGATAAATAATGTCATATCTAGACAATGCATTTCAAAATTGTTAGAGTTTCAATCATAATATTCACTCAAATCCATCAACACCCAACTTGAGCTATACTCTCTTGAAAACATAATAAGATGGTTAACTCCTCTAAAATTTATGTTAAGTAATAAATCATAAAATTTATTTATATACTATCATCGAACATAATTAAATTTCAAATAGACATTATTTTGATTAAAGTAACCTCTTTATTTAAATTAAATGTTTATGTTTTTTAAAAAGAATCTATTTTTACAACATCACTGTAAAATTACTTTAATTGAAAATCATAAATTTTTCCTTAAAATAATTTCCATTTTATATAGTCCAAACCGAGGTCCTAACTCATGAGGTTTTATCATGAATATTAAAATATTGAACCATATAGTACATCGGTTTAATGTATATTAGTGTAGCCCTAGTTTAACTAATGAGGTTTTATCATGAATATTTAAATATTGAACTATATAGTACATCGGTTTAATGTATATTAGTGTAGCCCTAGTTTGTACAAGTTTAAATTAGAACTTTAAGTTCCTCGAGTTAAAATCGAAGGTCAATATAGTGTTATGCACATAGAATTCCCATTGTTCGTTTACAAAACCAAATTTCCACAAGCTTTATATTCTCCACAAAGTCGCAAATGTTTCACTAAAGTTTTTGTTGCAGAAATCGAGTAGCCATAAGCATATATTTATACACACCTGACTTTTGGTGCATCTGTTACCTTCTATTTTTTCTGTAGCATCTTGACTCTGCCAACAACCTTGTCACTTATTCATTTCTAGTGCGGGAGTTTTTTATGCATACGTGTTACTTCGTCTTTTTCAATGTAAGTTTGTAATATATTTAGTTGGAGATTGAGGATAAATGTTAAAACATGTTAGAATAATTTATTACCGATGTAATGGTAACCCTTGTTGTTTAGATGATATCAACTCATTGTTGTGCTCTGTATTTAATTATTCTTGTCTACAAAAGTTAGCATTTCTTATTATTTTAGACGTTGTGCTCTAGGTTTTGTTATTCTTGTTTATATAAGAGGCACTGTAAAAAGTTTTTGAGCATGGATTGTTGAGACTAAGGTATTTTAAAATTAATAGAAGCAAACATTGAATTTATGTTTTTTTTTTTTTTTGGTTCTAAGTAGTTTACACCATTTCTATATTCAATATTAGATATAGTTCTATTGCATTGATGATGTAGTGAATTAGGTTTTTTGATGGTGCATAGTATTTGTGAATTTTTTATTGTATGTTAATTTAGATCATTAGTCTAATCCCATATTTTGTTAAGGTCAACTTTGAATATTCCCTTGAGTTACATCAGATATTGGATATTTATGTGAATATTTATAGTTTGGATTTCAAAGAGGGTAAAAATATGAATCATGGTTGCTGAAGTGTTAGGGAGACAAATTGAAAAGCTTAGATGTGAGGGTGATTTAAAAGGTTTTAGAGATGCTTCATCCCTAAACCCTACCACCCATCAACAATTTGTTGATGATACCATCATCTTTGGTGAAGGTTTTATCTCTGAGGAAAAGAAATAGAAAAGACCTTGGATAGATATGCTATCATCTTAGGCCAACACATAAACTTTGTTAAGAGAACTTTTATTTTTAAATGTCAAACCCACCCTCCAAGGAAAAATATCCTCCATTCTTGGTTGCCAAATTGCCACCCTCCCAGAATCTTATCTTGGGTTGCATCTTGTCTCCAAATGTCCTAATCTAAATTTATGGAATGGCTTGCTCGAGAGATTTCAAAAGAAGTTAGCTGGCTAGAAAGGAAACTTCTCAACTTGGCAGGCAAGATACAACTTGTTAAATCTTGCCTTCAAAATATTCCCATTTATTACCTCTCCCTATTCAAGATACCTGGGGTGGTTGCTGAAAAAATTGAGAGGATCCAAAGGAGGTTCTTATTGTCAGGTATGGAAGAAAAGAGAAGACTTTCCTTCGTCTCTTGGGATAAAGTGTTCAAACCTTGGAATTATGATGGATTGGGCATTAGAAAGATTAAATTTTTTAATAAAGTGCTTATTTCTAAAATAGGTTGGCAATTAACTAAGGAACAAAAAGATTGGACTCAAATTTTGAAAGCCAAATACTTCCTGAGTAACAATGGGGAAAAATTCAACAATCAAGAGAAGCTACCCATGGGTTCCACCATTTGGAATAGTGTGGCTAAAACAAGACATGATATCAAAAGAAATGGCAAGATGATTATAGGAAATGGAAGAAAGACTGAGTTCTGGAAAGACACTTGGATGCTTGGACAGTATCTGGATTCCCTCCCACATTTAAAGAATATCAACAAGTTCCTAAATTGTCATTGTGGGGGAAAGGTGCATTATTTCATAACTTGAAATATAGGATGTGCTTCCTAGATTGATTTGAGCATAATTATTTCCTCTTAATGGAAAGTTCAGCCCACCACTAGAAGGTTAATCCTGAAGGAAGCAACCGACCTCACTTCCATGCTTCCTAATTGTTCTCTTTACACTCCTATGTGGGGAGGATGAATGGATATGGAAAGGATCGTGTTAGGGAGTTTCACTGTTAAGTCTGCCTAGCACCTCTTCGAGGAAAATAATGACAGAGATTTAATATGGAAGGTAATTTGGATCAAGGGACTTATCCCCAAAAATGAACTGTTTTTGGTGGGTGACCTCTCATGGTCAAATTATTACTATTGACAACCTAAACAAAAGGGATTTTTCTCTGGTCAATAGGTGTTAAATATGTTATATGGACTCGAAAAGCATTGAACACATTTTTTTACATTGCAATTTTTCTTGGGACATATGAGAAGAAATGTGGAATAATATTAACATTAATTGGGTGCAACTTAATTCTTTCAAAGATTTCCTTGAGGCGTGGTTGTTATCCCCTTACTCTCACCCAATTTTTAAGAGTATCTGGCATCAAACTCCTTCCTTTCTTGCTTGGAACATCTGGAAATAATGGAACAATGGGATACTTAGAGAAGAGAAGAGAAGCAGTAAAATCCTAGCCACCATCATCATACAACATATTAAGAAAAATATTAATGTGGAGTCTACTAGTTTCTTCGACTAAAATAGGTTTGCGTAATTCGACACAACTTTTTCAATGTTAATTGCCAAAGAATGATCTTGAGAAATTCCTATTTCTAGAAACCTTTTGAAATAGGATGGATAAAGTGTAACTTTGATGGTGGTTCTAAAGGAAGTCCTAGGATCTCAGGTGTCCGAGGCTTAATTCGTGGTCATGAAGGCTTCATGTTAGTTGGATTTGGCTTAGGTCTAGAGACAACTACTAACAATAAGACAAAAGCTTGGGCGGTCTGGATAGGTATTCAGAGACTATATAATATCACTAGAAGGAATGTAATTTTGGAAGGAGATTCCAAACTTATTATTGACTGCCTCGATAAAGACATCTCTCCTCCGTGGGAGATTAGAGAGATAGTACGTAAATGTAAATGGCTGGTGGAATTGTTTGAAGACATCAAAATACAAGATCTCTATAGAGAAGGCAATAGGTCAGTTGACCTCATTGCCAATCAAATTCTTCATGTGTCGGATTGGCAGGTCTTCAAGTTTGAGAATAGCTCTAAAGAGCTGAAGAAAATCCTCATGCAGGAAAGAGGAATCATAAAAATGAAGACGGGAAGTTGGACTTCGCTCTCAAATATATTTTTAATATGATTTATGCCTACGCTCTCAAATATTTTGAATTGTCTATTGGGTGCACGTAGGTGGAGGGCTTACAATGTGACGACTTAGCGCCTAGATGATTGGGGTCACTTCTACACTTGGATAGCCTACATGGTGAATGACCTGGGTAGCAACATTCTTGATAAAAGAATGATGATGACAGATGATGAGTATGCTTAGATTTGGAAAGATAAGGTATTAATTAGAAGGGATGTGAAAAGGATTGTTTTTTCCTTTTCCACAAACACGAAAAAGAGTGATTTTTACATTGCCTTTACAAGAAATGATTACCTTGGGTGTTGCACATGCGACAAGTATCATTTGAGTGATATCAGGAAAGGCATTTTTAAATTTGACCCTTCCAAAAGAAGCCAAAGTTCTCAATTTTGCTACCTTCTACTCAGTCACTTTCATAGAGTCCGATATAGTTCTTCTCTTTCCTGTATCAAGATGGGGAGCCCTCTAAAACATGTTGTATCGAGAAAATGTGTGGATTTGAGAGATAACAAAGAGCTATGGGATCTCTTTCAAATGGCAAGTTTCACTATTTTTTTCCTGACCATGAAGGCTACAATAAGGAGCTCTCGGCCAGGGTTTGCAATTCTTGATAGAACGGTGTGGTTATAGTTGGAAGAATCACCTTTACTATGTCACCAGAGTACATTGTGGAGGTGACAGGCTTACATAATGAAGGAGAGAAAGTTGAGAAGAAGAGCATGTGAGATTATAGAGGTTGCATGAAGAGATTCTTTGAGAAAGGTGAAAAACCGATTTCATTTCAAAATGGGTATTGATCATTTGGCCCTTCCCAAGCCTTTCCCTATAGTCAGTTATCATGTAATGAAATATTTTACCTTAGAGTTTTTTTATCCTACTGGCCATGGCTACCATTTCCCCATTTTGAACCACATAAGATACCATATTAAAATTAGTATGTTGTTCTTTCTATTTTTCATCCCGTAGTGCCTATATTCTAAATGGGGCGAACCCAACTTTACACCAGGGTTTAATTTACATAATGTACAAATATGCAATGGATCATACCCCCACCATGAGCTGTAGTTCTTCGGCCTTTGGTAGTAATGGTAGTTGCAAGAAAAACCCTAAAGAAACCCCAGTTTAACCTCTTAGAAGCCTAAGGATGTGCCTAACCCTTCTTGACCCCTAATAAGAGGAAAATTGAAATGCCAAGAAACACCCTAAGAAAAGCAAAGAGGTCTAGTAGTGACTCGGTGGGAAAGAGCATTACCATCGACCCAGAGATATAGAATTCCGAAGATGAAGGTAAGAAGGAAATGGAGAACGAAAAAGTTTAGAGAAGCTCGGGGGAAAGAAGGTCTGCTAGGCTCTGAGCTAAAGAGAGGAAAAAGTCCATCCAAAGTGAAGAGAACAGGACTAATACTAGCCTTAACGAAATTTATCATCTGGAAGATGAGGAAGACTCAAAGGGCAAATTTGAGGATGGTGATGTCCAGGTTGAGGAAGAGGAACCAATTGAAAGCCTCAATGAGGACTCAGAAGAAGAAGAGGAAGGAGAAGAAGAGAACAACAAGTCAAAAAGCAAACTTGAGTCTCCTTTCAAAAATACCAATAGCCTTGATACCTTCGAGGATGAGGAAATGGTGTTGTGTTCGCCTATGAGGCCGACCCAGCAGGCTAATAAAAACTTGGAGGATTAATTGATTGAAATGAAGGAAAAAGTGTCCATGCTGGAGAAGAACTATGAGGAATAGGATAGGATGGTGAAACATTTGTGTGATGCTTTCAAAGCCCTTTGCACTATCAGAGATGGGGTAATGAAGAATACGGTCCCGAGCACGGTGTCTGGTCAAGGTTGATTGAAGAAAATTAGGAAGAAGAACGTCAAGAAGGGTGCAAGGGAGATCATCGATGATGAGGAAGAAGATCAACAAGAGAGCTGGATGCAAAACTTAGGTAAGCTCGAGTGGGATTGGAACCTGATCCATCCACTGTTGTTAACTGAAATAAGCTTAATTTCTCTAGGCAAACAAATATCCACTCGACACCAACACTTCGCATTTATATTTTCTTCACCGTTCTCTAATTTCCACATGAACCCGTACTCCCTATCAGCAAAAATTAGCTGACCAAAATCACTCCCAGCTAAGCACCAATACAGCCTAGTATTTTTATCTGAATGTCTGTAAACTGCATCATGTGGAGGTGGAAGTTTTGTCGAACGATTATCGGAAAGGTTATATTCTACAACCCCTCCATTAGGTGAAAATTCATTCAACCAGTAAAATCTTCCTCTGTAGTAAACTCCTTGTCCCGAAACTTCAATTTGTTCGTTAAATTCATGACTAAATTCATGACATATCCGCCAGTAACCCGTTGATGAATCCCAGACGTGAAAGTAATTTAGGGAATTGCCCGCCAGCATAATGAATTTATCGGCGGAAGGATCGTATGCTCTTACAATCGGTTCACTAGCATCGCGAATGTAAGGGACGCGTTTCAAGGACCTGCTCTTTTCGTCGCAAATGTAGAAGTAATGACCACGATGCAAACAGAACACGGTGTTGCATGCTACTTCTATGATATAAGAATATTTACCGACTTTGTAAAAATCTCCACTTCCTTCCATCACCCATGAATGTATCTACCAAATTGAAATAAAAAAGCTGATGTGTAAGAAAGGTTTATGTTTGGATATACTCTCTGCATGGAAGCATTTGAGGACAGCATCTCGTTCCATGCTTTCCACACAGTCCTGAATGTAACAAGGATATATTCAACGCAATTTCATCGGGTAGGTTTCGCCAAACTCCAATTTCCATCATTATCATTCAGTGTGACATTTCAAATGAAGAGGGAGACCATTCAATGTGACGTTTCAATGTGACGTTTTTACTTCTTGCTAATTAATAGATCCTCCTCCTTGACATCCAACAATATCGCACAAATCATAATCACTAATAAATCTTGCTTCTTTATATTTCATATATGAAATCATTACAAGAAAATGTCTCTAATTCTATTCTCGTCGATGAGCCTTCCTTCTATAAATTTCAACTACTAAATTAAATAATATCTTTTGAACAACAACAATTCACAATTGAACTAATAGTGTTAAGATTTAATAACTGTTATAAGAAAGGTTAGATAATGGAGCAACTTGATGATTATGTTTTAAAAAAATTAAAATAATTATAAAAACTATAAAATGGAAACATAAATACCATTCATACAGCGACATGATGATTTACATAGTGAAAATATTTTCGGTAAAAACTGATGCATAATATCTTTTGTAAGACCTCCTACTCAAAATTGGATTTGTTAAAAAAATCCAACAATGTACAATTGAAACTAAATGTGATCAAAATTTTACACCACTTATAAGAAAGCTTAGGTAATGGAAAGACTTTCTACATTAATATTGAGAGGACAACTTGATGCAGGGACTTCGCGGGGTCATAACTTTTGACTCAGTTGTCTGATTGGGCTGAAATTTTACGTGGACTTCGAGGAGTTGATTCAAATTTTCAGGGCCGAATTCCTTCATCTAAGGCCTCAAAACTGGTTTTTACTTTCTTTTTCGGTTTTTTAGAAAGTTAGTTTTTTAGTTAATTTTGAGCTCGTAATCTTTATAAGATTAGAAAGTTGGTTTTTTGAGTCGTAGGAAGGCTTTTTGTGTCGTAGGAATGTTTTTTGTGTTGTAGGAATGTTTTTTATATTTCTAGAAGATTTCATGATTTTTAGGATGGGTTTGAAAATTCCCATAAATGACAATTTTCGGATTTTGTAAAAGTTTGCCCAAAAAGGAAATTTTTGGTGATTGTTTCAAATAGGGACTTTTTCATTGTAATGGAAGAATGGTTGGAGTTACAGAAGAATAATGAAGAACAATTGATCCTGAATTGTGTTTATTTTTTATAATTGTTTGTTATATTGGTTATGTTTTAACTGGCTACATCACGACTATACAAAAAAATGGTAAGATTAATAATAAGGCTTCTTTTTGTACCCTACTCTTGGGGAAATATTTCTTGATGTCATTTATCTCATTTATTAGTTGTGATAATTAGTTGTACATGCAAATCATGCTATTAATTTCTTTCTTTTAAATAAGCACACCGCCACACCTATCCTTAATTGAAATTTTAACCACCATAAAGTGACGGAGAAGATCTTGAAATATCTCTTTGATGATTCTTCAATATGTCCAACATAAGATTTTAAATAAGTAGGATATAATTGAGTGGCTACTACTATAGCTATGTGATATAGTACTTGGATAATGTATGTTACATGCCCTCCCATCTACATATCAAATTTTATTGTCATCACTCTCTATAATCACATATTTCTATCAAACAAATAGTGAAGATCAACAAATCCTACATTTATGATACAACAATGTTAATCTTCATCCATGATAAAAATTGCGAAATCCTAGATTGCGACCCCCTACCTAGTATAAATATATATACTATACAACCACTCCACAAACCAAATATATTTGTTATATTGAAAAGGAGTGCCTTGTTTGAATTCATTATATCAATAGTAATTTTACATCCTGAATAATAAAGAATGTAAGTAGCATATTTTAACCTCTATTTATCTTAAATGAGATGTTTCAAGTAATATTTTCTTATTCAAAAATTTATACACGAACACAATTGTTCTGAAAGTTATGTATGAATAGTTTTACAATATATTTTATGAAACCCTTGTTTCTTTAACAATTATTTTTTTATTTTTTCCAAGGCAAACTAATACAAAATATATTTGAATTTTCTTTTTGAAGTGCCTTGCATAATCTTCAAGAGAACTCCATACTAAAAGTCCCCAATGTTACTTTCGTGTAAGGTTCAAACTTTAGTGTACATCATTGTTGCCAAGATTTGAAGTAGAAACTTTAGTAAAAACTAAAGAAGGTTAGAAAGTTATGTTACATTGACTACATATGTAGGTACACTCAAAACACAATAAGGATGGGTTTAGCAAAACATTATGATACGTACGATTTTTTAGTTTCTTTATTTGCATTCCAAGATTCTCATTAATCTCATCCATAGCAAATTTTCTCTAGCTAAATTTAGGTGAACAATATCATGATGTCTAATAGGGTCTGCAACATAAATATTTTGCAATTGACATAGACTCTAATTTTTTTTATCCTATTATATATGTAACAAACTAAAATATAAAATTCTTCCAATGTGGTTACCCAATCTAAATTCTAAAATTATGATCCATCCATCTAATAATTGATATGCCACAATGACACATAACAAATAACAATGTGTAAACTTGGTAGTCCTTATTTGCCTTGGTGTCAAAATGTTTACCTATCCCATTTTCATCCCATTTTTCCATCCTCTTCTTTTATCCTTTCTATTGCATCATCTCAAACACCCTTTATAACTATATCCCTTTAATCCAGCTATTCACAAAACTACCATGCAAATAACATCAAATTTATCTCTTGCTCCAATTTGACTAGAAGTACCAAAGAAATCCAACCTAGCAATATCTGAAGTTCCTAATAATATTTGACAAGTGAAAAACTTGTAGCATGACACATAAATTACCTATTCACATGGGATATTATTTGTTTATTAGATAAGAAAAGGATTGAATTAAAATATTGATACAATAAAAAAGAATATAGTGGACTCTATTTTACAATAAAAATCTCCTTTCCCTTTTATAAGGGTTTTTTGCCAAGAGTTGGAATCTTAAAGGAACCCAATGTATCATCTATATTCGGCAGTTGAAAACTTGGGCTACTTTAAGAAAAGAGTTTGACATTCTTCTATCCAATTGGAGAAATTATTATGTTCTTAGAGATGGTTGTACTATAGCACCCCGCATCATGTAAAGCTAATAAAATCCTAAACTATTGCATGTTTTTCTTTAATACATGATTAGATAGATTAGGAAATTATTAATTAGATGATTTTATGCCAATATGCATGGTATTACCTAGTAAACTTGGAGAAAACTTAGCAGAAAATAATATGATTTATTATTGGGGTCTAACTATGCTTGTATGTGTTGGCTATATGTAGGAAGGTAATGGAGACTATGGGAGAAAGAAGAAACACCTATTTCTATCCATTTCCTTTATGAGAGGTTAAGTTTAACCATTATGTTTTACTTAGAAGGAAATGAGGTTTTGTTATTCAATATAACTTAGCTTGTGAGGTTTATCATTGTGGGTCTTTAATGTTAGCCTTTGAGTTAATCTCCTTGTTTAAATTATAAAAATAGACCCCAAGGTTCTATACCCTTGAGGTGGGGGGCTATTGGACATGCAATAAAGGCCCCAGGACATTATTTCACTCTCCAAAAGTCCTCATCAAGATGAATGACGAATTTTGAGGATAAATGAGTTGAGGATAACCACCCCACCCCCCATACCTCATTTATGAGGAAAGACTTGGGGAATGGGGTGTCCTAATTATTGTACCATGTTAAATGAGGAAAAGACCCCATGGAGGAGAGGATGGGAAGGTGACAAGTGTCAGCTCTCCATCAAAGTTTTCTTAGTTAATCACCCTTATATGTGGTTTGTGAATAGAAAAAGGGTTGTTACCCACTTCTCCATTTCGGAGAACTCTTATAGGATTTTGAGAAAAGAAGTTAGATTTGAGAGAATGAAGGATCCATTGCATGTTGACATGAAGGTCAGCGATGCATAAAATTGTAGAGATAAATATTCCCTACTTGATTTACCCTTTCTTATACACATGTCTTGTAAAATTGAGATAGGTTTGCAAGAAACGTCTCTAATTTTAACTATATCTATATATGGGATGTTGAGTGGTATATTTAGATATAAGTAAATATTATAGTGGTAATGTGAAAATATGGGTATTATGTTACTCTTGGTCATTTTGTATTATATGAGAAGGCTCCATGAATTATATATGGGTCTATAATAGCATTTACTCGGGGGTATATCTAGAGTCCACGAGACTTCATGATGCCATTACAGTCGGGTAGAAAGCAATCCCTTGTTAATTATTTTCCATTAAATAAATATAATGATGATTATATATGTTATTTTAAAATGATAATTTAAAAGATACTTTATGACATTTGAGTTAAGAAATTTATTAAGAATTAGAAGAGAAGTCTTGTTTTTTGTTGCCCTTCCCGCTTGGGTTCCTAAATATCATTTAGGATTGAGGTTTAAGAATCTCATTGCCAGATAAGAGAGAGAAAGTCCAGTTTAGGGATCACTTTAAGAAACCCCCACTCAAAAAATTCTATAAAATCATGGCAAATTTTTAAATTTTTCTAAAAATAATAATAATGTTTATTGGTGAATTTATCCTTTTTATAAAAAAAATTAATTTTATTGACAAATTTTTTTATATCAATTTTTGGTAAAAAATATTGGCGAATCTTGGAAAATAATCATTATATGAATTAATTACTATTGCATTTCCTTTCATTTAAAAATAATCTTTTATAAAAAAGTAAATGCATGAAGGTTGAAATCATTAATGAGTTTAAGGGTTAGACTATACTTTATTTGGTTTCTACCTTTCACTTAAAATACTCTAATACCCCTCTTTCTATTTTATGAGATAAAATTTACAAACAATTTGTAATACTCATGGGGCCAAAAATTTCTTTTAGACCATTAGCTTTCATTGAAGTCAACAATCCAAAAGCAATTTCAAACCCCATGAGCATTGCACCTTGTAGATACATTTTATATCATGTAATGCAATAAATTTCATTAGATTATATTTTAAATCAATGGTGGAAACAAAAGATTGTTGATATAACCCTAAAGTAACTAATAATTATGATATATTATTGGTGAATTAATTTGGATTTCTACAATAATTTATAAAATGTTGGCGAATTTGCTCCAATCATGTATCAAATATTGTGGCGAATCTTTAAGTTAAAAAAATTAATAAAATAAATTCTTTGGCGATTTAAATAACATTAAAATTAAAATTTGTAAAAATGTGGCGATTTGGATCACCTTAAAATTTGAAATTATTAGCTAAATTTGATTCCCAAATTTCAAAAAATAGCCAATTGGCGAATATTAGCCACTAAAGTTTTCACTCCAGTTTGATACTTTTTTCTCATTGACATACTTCTATGAAAGACAATAATTTTTTTTGATGATTGGTATTATAAGAGATACATCGCTTGGCAAATCCATGTATTAAACTAATCGAAGTTGTACAAGAGATAGTTTAACTATATGGCTCTCCCTATATTTTATTCTCAAAATATTTTCCATTGGAAAGCATGCAATAAAATATGTAGTTTGTATTTCCAATAGATGGTGAGGATAATTTATTGTTATAAAAAAAATAGTAACAAAAGAAAATAACTACTTTCTTTCCATTAGCATGTTCTCTGGAAATACTTTCTAAAATTCTCCTTTCAAGGTGTAGAGATATTTGTCTTGATTCTCCTCTTTAGTAGCAGATTTTTTATCTTAAATTTGAACTTATGTAGCTCATGTGAAACTCAAGTTGAACAGTAAAGGATTTAATAGTGATATGTTAGATGGAATCCCTAAATCTAGATTTATTTGAACCTAGGCTTATCAATGTTCTAGTTAAGAGAGTGTATATTCATGTAGTTAAAATAATACTTCATGTTCTAGATCTTTGATAATGTAAAAATATGTGAGGTGAGAAGCAATTACCCATATTGTCATGTGGTTATGTATATGACAAATAAAGATGGTATGAAAGAATATGATATGCGTAGAATCAAATACACTATCTCAGAATTGCAGAATTGATAGTAGGATTATTTGTATCATGTTATATACCACTCTAATCATATAAATTTATTCACCTTTATGATTATGATATGTAATGAACACTATTAATGAAAGTGTAGCACCAATATTATATAAAGTAAACATAAAAATAACATAGTCTATTATTGTGAAACACTAGAAATAACAATAACTATCAATATATAACTTCAAATTTAAAAACACAATTAGAAAATTTGATAAAGATAGAGGATTGTGTAACACAAAGGAAATTTGTTTAATAATCAGTTGTCAATTGTTATTTTGGAAGTAGAGTCCTATCAAGAGATGTAGCTAATCTCCATACAAAATGGCATTTTGTATAATTTTTAAAATCTGTAAAACACAAGGATTTTCACAAAATTTTCAACGATTAAATCATCATGATCTACATTCCCATTACTCTAAAAACCCAAAACATCTGACAAAATAACACTGTATTTTGTAGATCTAGAAGTTTTTTTCAATACCATTTTATGTGAAGATTAGCTGCTGGTGTTGTATAGTGGGATCCTTAATGACATTGTCAGGTGGTGTAGGTTTGAATACTAATTATGAATCAATTACCCTTGAAAAGGGCAATAATACTATCAAAAGATCAGTGTGATATTAGAGTTATTGAATATAAAATTATCATTTAAGGGCGTATGTTTATTATTATTTTGTATAGATACTGATGTTAAAGGTAAGGTAAAATAAGATAATAATAATGATGTTTGTTAGCCTTAAAAAAATTTAATATCAAGTCATTGAACAAACTTTTGTAAAATCAGGATTATGAAGAGAAAAATGCACTTAAGGAACAATGTTAGAAATTGAGTCAGGAGAACATGGTTATGAAGAATAAAACACAATCTATACTTATGAGGATGCCTAAGGAGATTGAGGACATAAACAAAAAGGAAGAAAATCTCGTTGTATCCCTGAAGAACAAGTTTGAAGAATGTGGTAGGTTGGCTCATCAAAATGATATATTGAGAACTGATTTAGTTTAATTCCAAAGCCATGAGCAAGAGCTTGAGAGACAAATGAAAAAACTAAGAGATGATTTAACTACTGCAAGTGAGTACAAAGAAAAAATAAAGATCATCTCAGCACATCTTGATGAGTTATTAAAGAGACAGAGGCATATTGGAGATTCCAGTGGACTTGTATTTGAGCAAGGACAAAGTTCTGGTACTGCTAATGAAGATCACAACCATAAGGCACCGGTAAGACAATTCAATGCTTATAAATTCAATGGTAGATGTTTTGTTTGAAATTGATTTGGTCACAAGTCTAGGCAATGTGAAATCAAGCAAATTAGAACCCTGATTCTGCTCTCGGTAAATGTTTAAAATGCAATAAAATTGGTCATAAGATAGAATATTGGAGAATTAATGTAAAATGCTATGCTTGTAGAAAATTTGGACATATGGCTAATTAGTGCAGGTCAAGCAATTTCAACAATATTAGCAAAGCAATTCAAAAGAACAATGTTACATGGTATGCATGCAATGAGGTTGGACATATTGCTAAGTTTTGTAGAAGAAAAAATCAACTGGTTAGTAATGGAGGATCAAATGAAAAATGAAAAGAGAAGGCTAGTGAAATCTAACATGATCACACTGAGAGATGGGTTAGGAAGACTGAACAAAAATCATCAGATGGGAATTTCTTGGTTACCTATCTGACAGAAGAGGATGCTCCCACACCAGCAGTGAGCTCATCTGGTAACTAAGGCAGATGCCTTAGGGGTAGGAAAAATTAATGGAGATAATGCGTATGCCTCGGGAAGAGGTACAGGAAGATGTTATAGATATTGGAGAGGATCATCCAGCATGGATATGTTCTAAGTGAGATCCGGTATCTTTAACTGGTAGTCATCTATGTCAATGGAAGATTAGGATTTTTCTTTCGTAGGATAAAAGGTCGAATACACTTGATTGTTAATCACCTCACATTCAGAGTGATTTCAGAGTGAGTTAGAGTGACTAAGTGCAATCATAAGATATTCAGAGATAATCAGATTTCTTCTTGAGCGATCATACCAATGTCTAGAAAAAATTGTTGAAGGTTTTCACCGAGAGTGATCTAAAGGTATTTTTCTTCAAACATGGAAGCGGGATCATTTTATCTTCCTATTTTTGTTGCAAAGCCAACTATAGTGGATGTTAAGGACCGCCCCAGGCCAATTTTCAAATGGTATTCACATGTGGCTACCAAGGAATATTCAGTTGGAGCATTTTCTGGTGTTCCAGAGGAAATGGTGTATGTAGAAGATGTAGGGCATATATTCACTATTACATAGAGGATTTAGGAACTTCAGAGTTCAAGGGGATGTATATGAATGAACTAACAGGAGAATATAGTAAGATCAAACTGGCATATAAACACATTGAAGATCTAGGGTTTATAGATATTCTGGATATTCCAGAGTTTGAGGATAAAATAATCATATATGTACTGAGCCGAGTATATGAGGAATTCATATGGTTGGACAGACCTTATAAGGTCACTAAGGAAGCCACTGGGGCAATTACTTGTTTGCCATCAGTAGGACAATATCCGGATAAGAAAGTATCAAATGACTTCGAGAAGCAGATCTCTAGCGCCACATCTGAGAAGAGATCAATGAAAGTGAGCACTATCACTGACACCGACGTCAAGTTTGGCAACATAGTTATAGGATACAAGGTTCTGTTTTAATTTCATGCATTTTGTCTGCATATAAGATAATGAGAGATAATGTAAAGTTATATCTTTGTGGTTGGATGCTTGAAGAGTTATTGATCAACTTAGGGAAGATTAAGGGTGAGAAAAAGGGCACCTTTCAGTATAGGAATTTGTTAGTATGCTTGATGTTATACTTTCTAAATGATACACCTGGTTCTAGTAGGAAGAAATGGGCTTTTGACATCTTGGTAGGAAGACAATTAAAAAAATCAATTGCTGCATTAGGAAGTCAAAGAGATGGTAAGATATGGGATTATTTCAAGGCTTTTCAAAAATCTATGAGTTCTAGGATATGAATACTTGAGCATATGTAGAGAAAATCTATTGACATTTGTTTCATGGTTAAGAAAGATGTGACTCTCAAGGAGGCAGTCAAGCCTCGAAATATTTGGATAGAGGAAATAGGCTATGAGGTAGATGCATTAATCCTTGATGCCTATACAAATATTTCAATTGATGCGGAAATAGATGAGGCAGAGAAGCCCTATGGAACTACACAATAGAAGACTCTAAAGGTTTAAATAGAGTTCAATTGGAAGAGAAGGGAAAAACAAGAAGGAAAAGCAAGTAAATTTTGTATAGGAGGTCTCAAAGGACATAAAGGAACTAATTGATGTTGTCCCAGAGAAAGGGAGAAAGAGGAAGGATCTGGTAGTTCACATTGAACTTGTAACTATAGATTTTGAATTAGAGGATGACACACCATTAGCCTTTAAGAGGTTTGCTAGGAAGAAACTGGAAGAACCTAAGGTAGAAGCAAAGAAGAAACCGGTTAGAAAGGTCACAATCAAGTTACCTGCATACAAGTAAGCACCTAAGGCTACACCTATAGCTACAACCGGTACTATTAGAAGGAAGAAGAAGGATGGCACTGATTCTAGTAAGGTTACACCTAAACATTGTGCATAAATTATTGATGAAATAACTAAAGATGGCATGCTGAAGAATGTTAAGTTTTATTATGAGAGATTAGAGGATGATGAGTAGAGAGAAGTAGAGGAAGCAGTCCTGTTATACTTGGATATATTTTAGAAAGCATTAATAGAGATAGAAAATCAAATACTGGCTAAGTTATATAACAAGTTAGATGCTAGAAGGTTATTTGCTATGCAAGAGGATAAGCACATTAAAATGCAATAAATTTGAGCTATATGTATTTCTATAGCTCCAGATGAGATGGAAAAGACAATTGAGGCTCCAAATATAAACATTTTCAATAGAAAACATAGGATAACTAGCTTGATGCTAGGGAGAATGAGTGAAGTAATAAAGGAAACTCGAAAAGCTTGGATCAAATTTTTGGGAGAACATAGAGGATTCTTTAATTAATCAGAGACAAAAATAGATACTGTAGATACATTGGTTGAAGGGAAAGGAAAATGGTTCATGGGTACTCCACCCTCAGTTTTGAAGAATATCAAGATAGTGGAAATTGAGCCACCAGTAAACACAAATGTACAGACAAATACTGAAACACTGGTTAATACAAAGAATATTGTACAAGATACTAACATTAAGAATAATTTTTTTCTGGATACTAATGTATAAGTTGAGGATACTAATCCTAGAGATGAACTGATAGTTACACAGACTGCACCAAATGGCAAAGCCACCGGTGCAAGTGAGGAGTTAATAAAGGATAAATCATTAGAGAAAACTAGGGAATCCGACAGGGAACCAGTTACTGGCACATCATTATTAACAATTGACACTTCGCTAGTTCAAAAGAAAACCATCACAGAGATGGGTCCCATAGAACTGATAATAATGGCTGCTCAGAAACTGATGAAGGAGGGAACCAGAGAGAAGGGGATTATAGATCAGTCAATCACTATTCTACACTAATTGGTCCCGAAATGTAAGATTAAAAATGAAGCAATCCCTTCCAAAAAGATTAAGGTAATCACTGAGGACATATCTAAAGACTTTCAATCCTTATAGCAAATCTCTAACCAAAAAGTACTTGAAATATTCACTCCAGCTAAAAGAGCCACTTTTGATCAAATCATTGAGAGAGAGAAGAAAAATATTGAGGAGAAGTTAATTCTAATTGAAAATTATTTGAAACAATGCACAAACATATACAGGGAATGTTGCAATACTGAGATACTTACAAAAAATGTAGATAAAAAGATAAAAGAGGTACAGGAGAAAATTACTAGTATTGCTAACTCTTTTGATGAAAACATTTCAATGACAACATCAATTGATGGTCAAATTTTGACTTTGGAGAACTAAATTTCTGCTCTTGAAAAGGAAAGAGATAAAATAATCCAGACAACTAAAGTCTGAGAGGTTTGGTGAGTCCAAGATTGGATTCACTTTGTGTACATAAGAAGGAATGGATGGATATGTTGGGAAAGCCCACACCAGCAGAGATAAATGAGAAAGAATCTTTTGCATATTTATTGAGTAGACTTGTATCTATCTCTAACACATTCAAAACCAATTGGGATTACTAGAGAGATCTTATCTAGAAATATTGAAACTGGTCAAGCTCCGATTAGACATTTTTTTTTGGAGGTATTCAGTGTAGTACTTATTCTTTGACATTCTTTCTGGGTATTGATGTTAAAGGGGGAGTAGCATACATGTGAAAAAGAATGAAAGAGTTGCATACATTAGGGGGAGTTATAGATTTTTTTGAATTTTTGAGATATGGAGTATTTTTCATGTTTAGCTCAGAGGGAGTAGGGTAGGATGAAACCGAGAGATGAAACCATGACCATTTTTCACATGAGTGTTGCCATCAATGCCAAAGGGGGAGATTGTTGGAAATTGATACTCTATTGGTTAGGTTTCACTATGTTGTCATTGATGGAAACATGATTTTGGGTTTTGACTTGATAAGGTGTACCAGTAGGAATTTCATAGATTCTACACCGGCACTAGCACCGATAGGTCAGGAATATTTCTTTGGTCACTGGCAATGCAGGCCAACATGGTATAGTAAAGCTTATCGATATTGGAGTTCAACTTATCTTGGATCTAACATCAGCAACTTGTTTTAATGTTTATTTATTTTTGTTATATGGCCGACATGTAATCTGATATTGTATATATCTTTGTAAGATGACATAAGGCATAAATTTTTATAGGGTATATAGGGCAGATTAATTAGATCATTTTGTAATAAGCAGAGGAACATGGTGATGGATATGTGAATGTAAATATTGAGGGAGACTATGTGTGTCAGAAATTTATTGTAAGGGTTATTTGGGTAAAGGGGTTTAGGTTTTCAATTGTAACAGACAGAGCTTAAAACAGAACTATATTCTAGCATAGAAGATGCTATCTTAGCAGTTCACACTTCTCCTGATTGTTGTCTGGAATTTTATGTAGGTAGTGAGGCTCCTATTGTAATTGAGTAGTATGCTCTAGGCTGTAAGCCTTCCTGCAAGTGCAGCCCATCATATATTGTAATATCTCTTCATATGGCTAGTGGATTGATATTGTCAGTCACAAATCCCACCGTGGTTTTTCCTCATTGGGTTTTCCACATATAAATATATGTGTTATGGTTCTCATTTATGTGTTCTTCTTATTGGTTTCTTCACTTCTTTCAATTCATTTTATACTGGTTGGTGCATGAAAGTTTTGTTAAGGCTAAAATCTACTATTCTGGTATAACATTGATTCACCCCCCCCTCCGCCCCCTCAGTGTTATTTGTTTCCAACATGTTTCTCCATAAAGTTTAGTTTCTCAAAAATTTGTTGAGGGTGCATTTCTAGGAGATAACAATATTTTTTTTGAATTCAATGTTTACTATTCTATTTTAACGAGTTGCAAAATTTATAACTCAAACATCAAAGTTGTCACTCCAGTAACTGTGCGAGGAATATCAGATACCGTTGCTGCATCTTGAAATGCATATTATTTGTATAATTTAAATTGATCTATAAATAAAAATTTATTTATAATTACAAATTTTAAGTGACTGATAAATAAAATTTTATGAATTCAAATCAACACACCTATGTCTACGGATGATTGCCAAACAACATGTTGATCGACTCATCCGTCAGTGCCACATCCTCAGTCATGCGGGTCTGACATCTACTCCTACAAATCATGCACAAATGGGATGTGGATCCATCTACAATGGCCTCATCATCCGTCCATGTGCATATCCCTAAGCAAGTGGCACACACATGCTAAATAGGCTCACTAGTGCTACCTACAACAACTAATGGTTCATCATCTGTTACAAGAGGGTGTGCTAATTGTGTCCCATATTGGATGATCACATTAGTCAATGTTGTAGCTTCTTTCAGATTCTATAGCTCCATCGACTCTTTCAGGTCTACTGGGATAGTTAAATGCACCTCGGGTTTGGGTGCTAGGGGGCGACGACTCTCCTGGGCTATTCACCTACGGGCTCCAGGTCTATCTTGGGTAGAGACGTCACCTCTACCATGGAACTCTCTCATGTCAAAATAATTGGGCAACACATTAAGGACAAACTCACAGTATAATTTCCTCAAAAAATACAATGGCACCTCAAAATTATTATAGGGTTCTTTGTCAAGACCATCCACCACCAATACCAAAAAGGATTCTTCATCTGCACATTGGTACACCAATGTATGGGATACCTCTTTACATTAAGAGTTAATGACTCACCAATTTTAGGATCAACAAAAAGGGAACATATTTATTGTTTACTAATGTTTTTTTTTTCACTCACTCATATGATAGCCCACTAGCATAATGTTGATGACACATATCCGTATAGTTTCCCCATTTTGTAATTTGAGTGGAAACTACACATGCAGCACTAGCTAATGTTTTTAGGCTAGTGGTGAGGGATTTATGATGCTCAAGGTCAGATGTTTTCAATTTATTAATCAGTCTATTTATTTTAGTTGTGTTTTCCCCTAATTTATTAAGAAATTGCTTCTATCTATTAGGTGTACGATCAAAAGGAGGAGCTAGAGGTGTATTATGTAGGTTTTGAGGAGGTGCATCTTGTTGTTGTTGTTGTGGATTTTCAGAATTTGGTTTGTGTAAAAATTTTTTTTTAAAAATAATAACAAAATTAAATTTAAACTTAAAATGTAAACAAAATTGAACAAATACGAAAGAAAAACAAAAATCAAGAAAAACCAACCTTGATCCATGGCATTTGGGTGAGAAAAGAGGGAGCTCATGCATGATTTAGTGAGAAAAACCCCAAAATTATCAACTCAAGGCCGTGTGAGAAATAAGACATAGTCGGCCGGAAAAAAATTTATTGACAGGTACCGCATACGTGTTTCTTTAGGACTTAAAACCTCGTATAGGGTTCTAAGTCCTAAAGAAGCACATATGCAGTCATCTCTCTAAAGTAATCACGTACGCACTTTTGTCCCTTTAGGCTCAGGGAAAACGAACCATAGAGTGCACAGGGTGATTTGAATTTTATGTACTATGATTGCGGTGCCTATTTTTTCAAGTTTTTTTAGTTGTTTCCACTTTTTGTACCCTCCATGAAGAACTTTCCATCTAAAATTTCCTACAATAAAATCAAAATGTATTTGTTGCACAAGCTCCCACTAAAAATTAGATTATTTTAAAAAACCTAACAATCCACAACTAAAACCAATGGTGGTCTAGCTATAGTACCACTTGTAAGGAATGTATGTAACAAAACAACATCCAACACTAATCTTGAGAGGACGGTAACACAATTTTTTTATGGATCTTTACAAGAGTTATAAAAACCTAATAGAAATAAACATAAATAGAATGCATACCACAACATAGTGATTTACATGGGGAAAACTATTTCAAGAAAAATACCCCACACTTCAGAAGGCACCTTATATATTATTCAAGGATCAATAACAAATTATAATATACTTGCAAATAAATCTTTTCACAATAGTAGAATCAACTACATATTCAACGATAACTCATTAGCTATAGGATTCCTACACACAACCTTCACTTCACACACCTCATATATACAAGATACAATACATTAAATTATCAAATAGTATTAGACTGAATGGGTAGGTGAGTTAGCTTGGGCAGTGGATTTTCTCCCCATCAGTCTCGAGTTCAACTCCCTCTCGGATTTAAGAGGGAGGATTGGTTGTGGCCTCCAGATTCTCTACCTAGAGGACTAGTCTTACCTCAGTTCCTCCCTTCCTATCCCCAACTTGGCAATAAGTAAGCCCAAGGTAAGGCAGGTTGGGTTGCTGGACTGGGTCGCGGGGTTACCCTTGACCTAACTAAAAAAATAAAAAAACATCAAATAGTATTATAAAATTATTGGCTAAAACCATCAAAAGAAGTATAATTATTCATGGGTCCAATCCTAGATGCCCCACAATTTGTCAAAACACACATCAACACATGTAACTCCCTTTTACAATTCATTTATATATTTTATACGTTTTTTTAGATTTCCTATTTTAGGAGACACGTCTTTTGGAGGCCATAACTTTTAATTTGTGTGTCTAATTGACAAACCAATAGAAGAGCCAAAAAGCTTGTGATGTGATCTATCAAACTATAACTAGATACATTAGTTACGAACACTTTTGGGCTATGTTAGAGCCTCTAAAGCCCTCAAAATTGACATTGAAACTTTTGTTCAAAACTTTTAAAAATAGAAACTTGAATATCTTCAAATCTAGAGATGATATTCCAACAAAAATTTACATGGACGCTTATCTAGCCAAGGCAAATTTTAGACCACTTCATTTTCAAACAAAAACTTACTATAAATAGTAATGTTATATAAATGCAAGTTTGAGACACCAATTTCCTAACATAAAGTGCCTCACACTCAATAATGTATTTAGAAAATCATGTTTCATTATTGACAAATATTATTGTAAACTACCTTCTTTGGTGATCTATTTACAACCTCAAGAGCCTAAGATTGTCAAATCCTCTATGTTGTCATTTTGAAATGTCGCATATATAGATGAAATAATCCATCACATAGTCCAACCCTTAGGTCCTAGTGCAAATTTCCTCTAGTTTAGCTAATCTATTTACACAATTAGGAGCATTCCCTATGTTATAATTGATGCAAAGAAAAATAAACACATACCTTTAATCTCAAATGTGCAACTTCATACAAACTAACTCTAAAAATAATTCAAAATTTTTCAAGAGTAGTCTCTTGTTCTTCACTCAAAATCTCCGAAACCTATATTCAAATAATGAATAACTAAAATTACATTCAGACAATGCATAAATAAAACTACATTGATATTCATTCATATGGGTTTCAATTACATTCTAAAAATTAAATACAAAGTTGAATAAAATCAATATGAAAATAAGTTTTAAATTACAAGCCAAAAAAAACTTTATATTTCATGCACCTTGCTACAAAAAAAATATTCTCAAATCTACAAATATGAATGAATATCAATGTAGTTTTATTTCAAGGCAAACTCTATATTCAAATAATGAAGAACTAAAATTACATTCAAACAATTCATAACTAAAACTACATTGATATTCATTCATATGGGTTTCAATTACATTCTAAAAATTAGATACAAAGTTGAATAAAATCAATTTGAAAGTAAGTTTGAAATTACAAGCCTAAATGACTTTACATTTCATGCACCTTGCTACATCAAAATATTCTCAAATCTACAAATGTAGTTTTAAATCAACAACACAAATATAAAATTAGCAACCCATGAACAATATCTCTGTGAAATTATTCAAACCTTTAGGTATGAAATCTTCCTGTGAAAATGTATCTCGATCCTTGCACTCAGGAAATCAAATTTCTCCGCTAGCAGTTAGTTGCAAACAATCTTCTCTACCCTCAATATGCAATATCTTTTAGAGAAACTTGTAAATATTCAACAATGGATTAAAAAAAAATACTTTTATCTACAATACCTCTTCTAATACCATTAAAACATGATCTTTGAGCCTATTTTAAAAAAGCTATACCATTCTCCACTTTCTAAAAAATGGCATTGTCAAAATTACCTTAAACCAAGATTCTTGGTAACCCAAAGGGCTATGCCAAAACATATCAAAATCCATAAAACCCCTTTTATAATATGCATTTAGTGTTAAAATGGTATTATTGTTCTCCTTTTCTTAAACTACCAAAACTGTGTGCCATTTGAGTTCCCACTCCTCATAAATAGGGGCTCAAATTGGATTTAGAGATAGTCAACATAACTTGGGTGACTATATTTTCAACTACTACATTTAAGGAACATTAAATCAGTTGTCATAAAGTAGCAACTCTAAGAAAACTATGCCTTGAATGACAACTTTGAATTTTAAATTTAAAAATTGCCTCCTAAACTATCTATCACATCAAAATTTTACAAGATTAGTAAGAGCCCAATTATTTTATAAAATATTTTTGTCTAAAAAATTGCATTTATTCTCTTACAAAATAAGTTACCAAAATATTAGAAAAATGAAAATTAAACACTTTCTTTTTGGTTGATAAGGATTGCCTTTGACTATGGATGATCCTCAATCACTTGGGAGTAGGCTTGGTATGATATTCAACACCAATTCATCATATTGGTTTCACCAAACTCCAACTTTTGTCTTCATTTTTACACTTAAATTCATGTCCTCATGTGACCGCTTATGTACATTTTTTTTTTCAATTCAAGTAGTTGGAGTGTTAAAAAATTTAAAATAGCCTCATGTTCCCATGTTGTTGCTTAAGCTTTTTTTCTACTTAAATTTAAATAGTTATATGTTCCTTTGGAAAATATAAATTATGAAAAAAGAATAATATAGAATCTTTCCTATTTTTGGGAGCATCTATTGTTAAGGCAATGAAACTAGGCCATAAAAAAATATGGGGGGCTAAAAATAATTAGCAACTACTTATTGAAAAAAATGCCTGATTTTTTCATAAATTTCTTTCCTTTCTTTATTTGCCACCAAATTTTCTCTCTTTCATTTACCACCAAATATTCCTTGCAAATTTAATGTGAAAAAATAATATTAATATTGTTAGCAGTAAAATTAAAATGATGGCTAAAAATTAAACAATAAAATTGGTAGTTAAATGGGGCTACAACTCCACAAATTATTAATAAAAAATCTAAGTAGTGATTACTAGCCACAATAAGCTAAGCGGTTGCATGGGGCCTTGCACTAAGCTTTGAAATGGGGAGGGTTCGAAATAAGCAACAACTTCTTAAGGGAAAAAATGACATGTGGCTTTAGCACTTTTTTTTCCTCTCCTTATTTTTCTAGAATTTTGTCTTAATTTTTATTTCCAATAAATATGACTTAATTTTTTTATTAAAAACACTATTTAAGAAGATTTCTTAAAAATAAAAAGCAATTCTACTCTTGACGTGGCTACTAGCTACACAATTTTTTTCTCGAAAAGTTGATCAGTAGCTCTTAGCAAAAATAAGCTAAGAAGCTACATGTGAACCTACCCTAAGCTATTATAAATAGCTAGTTCTAGGACTTTTCCTACTCAGACAAATTCATATTAAATAAATCTTGATTATAATTGAGTGTGACATTTCAAATGAAGGGGGTGACATCACTTTCAATGTGGTGTTTCAATGCTTTGTATGGGATAAACTTTTAGAAAAGGGAATAACCAATCCACAGTGTTTAGGTAATATATTAATAAAGACAATAATGACAACTAAATGTTGTGATAAAATAATAAATGTTAAATAGATTAGAGATTCCAAAATAGAAGTGTCATAATACTTAAAAATGTTTATTACAGTCATATCTATGGATGGAAATCAGCATTTAAATGCAATTTTATTGGACCTTTCTAGTAAAAACCTACCATTCATGTGGATAATTTTTGTGTTACTTATATAAAGGCATTTCACATTTATTGAATTCATTTAAGGATCAAAACAATGTATTCAAATTATTATTATCTATATATTTTTATAGCATTGTTATAGGTCTTTGTCATTCTAATTACGTTTTTTATCCTATCCTTAAAATAGTAATTTTAACAAGACTTTCAATATTTTATCTATCCTCTATCATTAGTGTTTTAAATAGATAGACAAACAACACTTGACTTCAATACTCTCTGTTTCGTTAGATGTTGTTAACTTTGAAATTATTATTTTAGAATTAGCATATTATTAGAATAAATGGAAACAGAAGTGGAGTAGGCATTCGACCATATTCTTATACAAATATTTACTTATGATTTCATTAGTATGCCTTTCAAGGTAATTATGTAAATGTTTTTTATTAGGGAAAAAGTGAGTTTCTCATAGCAATAAATGTAATTTCATATTTATTCTTGGTATATAATAGACTATCTTATATATTTCACAAGTAAATATGTCATTTAAAAAATATTAGGTATATGATAGACAAATATATATAATAGGGTGAATTAATAATTTCACTCTTAATAAGGATAACATGATATTAATCACTTGTGCCCTTAAAGGTATAATCAAAGCTTTGTTACAATTTTGAATAAACCATTTAATTTACATCTATTATCATATCTTAATTTGAAGCAATTACCATTCCTTCTTTGCTAAATTAAGGTACCATTTTAGATAAATAATGCCATGCCTAGACAATGCGTTTCAAAATTATTGGAGTTTCAATCACAATATTCACTCAAATTCACCATCACCCAACTTGTCTATACTCCCTGGAAAACATAAGATGCTAAAAAGTTGTTTAGCATGGATTGTTGAGACTAAGCTATTTTAAAATTAATAGAAGCAAACACTGATTTTATGTTCTCTTGTAGTTCTAAGTTGTTTACATCATTTCCATATTCAATATTAGATAAAGTTCTATTGCATTGATGATGGAGTGAATTAGGTTGTTTGATGGATTTATGGTGCATAGTATTTGTGGATTTTTTATTGTAAATTAAGTTAGATCACTAGTCTAATCTCATATTTTGTTAAGGTCCATTTTGAAGATTCCCCCGAGTTACATCAGATATTAGATATTTATGTGAATATTTATAATTTGGATGTCAAAGAGGGTAACAATATGAATATATCTATAATTAAAAAGGAATTGGTTCATTTTGATAGATCTATCTATCTATACCATTGAATTATTGTTGTGGTTGTCTATGCCAGTTTTATATTTTCTCTTGTCCATGCTATCATGTAAAGTTTATTTAAAATCAGAAAGTATTTGTTTCATTATAAAATATAATGCTAAAAATCTTTTTAAAATCTTAAATTTATATTATTCTCAATCTTCAAGGTATATATTATTTATACATATTTCTTTTGATAATTATCTATGTTTGTTTTATGCACTACTTTAGTGAATTATTACATGAGATACTTCATAACCAACATCATACCTGTCTTCCTATAACAATAGAGGGAAAAAATAAAACCTATAGAAATCATGGATAACTAAGAACCTTAGTTGAAAAGAAGCACATACTTTGAATTCATTATGTCTAACAATTTTTAGATCATGAATAAAAATAAATAGAATATGTAAGTAGCATGATTAAATTAATGTTTCCTTCTCTCAAAGAAAATAAAAGCTGAATTGAAAATCAATTGTAGCACAAAATCGTTATATAAATTATGTGAACCCCATGGTAACATACCCCTATCTTCCTTTCATATAAACTTCAGTGTACATTATTCAGTGCTGAGATTTGATGTAGAAACTTACTTAAGTCTGAAATTTATGTTACCAGGCCACCATACATAGGTACACTCAAAAGGCAATAAGGGTGGGTAAAACGAAATGTTGTCAAATGTACGATCTTTCAGTTTCATTATGTTCATCCCAAGTTCCGGATCAATTTCATCCATTGGAAATTTTCTTACCAGTCTTTTGCTTCCATCATATACATTAATTCCTTCTCGACCAACCACCACAATCCATCCACTGTTGTTAACTGAAATAAGCATAATTTCTCTGGGCAAACAAATATCCACTCGACACCAACACTTTGCATTTATGTTTTCTTTACCGTTCTCTAATTTCCACATGAACCCATACTCCCTATCAACCAAAATTAGCTGACCAAAATCACTCCCACCTAAACACCAATACACCCTAGTATTTTTATCTGAATGTCTGTAAACTGCATCGTGTGGAGGTGGAAGTTTTGTCGAACGATTATCGGAAAGGTTATATTCTACAACCCCTCCATTAGGTGAAAATTGATTCAACCAGTAAAATCTTCCTCTATAGTAAACTCCTTGTCCCGAAACTTTAATTTGTTCTTTAAATTCATGACTAAATTCAAAACTTGTCCGCCAGTAACCCGTTGATGAATCCCAGACGTAAAAGTAATCTAGGGAAGAGCCCGCCAGCATAATGAATTTATCGGTGGAAGGATCGTATGCTCTTACAATCGGTTCACTAGCATCGCGAATGTAAGGGAGGCGTTTCAAGGACCTGCTCTTTTCGTCGCAAATGTAGAAGTAATGACCATGATGCAAACAGAACATGGTGTTGCATGCTACTTCTATGATATAAGAATATTTACCGACTTTGTAAAAATCTCCACTTCCTTCCATCACCCATGAATGTATCTCACTAAGCTCAATCTTACCGAATTGAAATAAAAAAGCTGATGTGTAAGAAAGATTTATGTTTGGATATATTCTCTGCATGGAAGCATATGAGGAGAGCATCTCGTTCCATTCTTTCCACACAGTCCTCAATGTAACAAGGCTTCTTCTTGGGAGCAGCCTTGCTATGATATTCAACGCAATTTCATCGGGTAGGTTTCGCCAAACTCCAATTTCCATCATTATTTATGCAATAAAGCTATAGTAAATTGCTACTTCTGCTATTTTTCTTACTCAACCCAAGCCATATTTTAATAAAGCTTGATTATCATTCAGTGCGACATTTCAAATGAAGAGGGCGACCATTCAATGTGACGTTTTTACTTCTTGCTAATTAATAGATCCTCCTCCTTAACATCCCACTATATGGCACAAATCATAATCACTAATAAATCTTCCTTCTTTATATATCATATATGAAATCATTACAAGAAAATTTCTCTAATTCTATTCTCGTCGATGAGCCTTCCTTCTATAAATTTCAACTACTAAATTAAATAATATCATTTGGACAACCCCTCACGTACAAAGTCTCAACAATTCACAATTGAACCAAAACTGTTAAGATTTGATAACTCTTATAAGAAAGGTTAGATAATGGAGCAACATCATATACTAATATTGAGAGGATGATTATGTTTTAAAAAAATTAAAATAATTATAAAAACTATA